>NW_024116326.1:0-10738 GCF_003073215.2 Triticum urartu | reverse complement strand
ATATATATATATATATATATATATATATATATATCGGAGAGTAGGATTCTTTTTACTCCTCGGTCCCTTCATCGCTCTGGTGAGGCCTCCTGACGTAGAAGTTTTGACTCCCCTCTCCTCAAATTTCACGAAAAAAATTTAGTCAAAAAGGAAAAGTCATGCGGGTGTAGCACTACTGTCGTACTGTGTTGTCATGTACTCCATATAGTATATATATTTTTTAGGGATACTTCGTGTAGTACATGACACTGTTGATAGTAAAGTTTTGTTTTTGAGATGGAGAAATCACATATCGGATATATTTTTTCTCTTTTTTATTTTTATTATATTTCAAAATATTCTGAATATATCTATTATGAATATCATTTCATAAAAATACAAGAATTGAAAATGTTAATCGTACATTAAAAAATATTAAACATGTAGGAAAACTGTATAATGTGTATACAAATAAAAATCAAAACATATACATGAAAATATGTTAATCTTGTATCTCAAAAAAAATATTAAATTGTATATGAAAATTGTTCCTTATATATTAAAAATATATATACAATGTTTATGGGAAAAATACAGACCAGAAAAAGTTTTAAAATGTTAATCATGTATTTGAAAACATTAAATGTGTATCTAAAAAACCTGGTGTATACAAAAAATGTGCGATGTGTATGAAAAAGAGAAAATATAAGTTTTCAAAAATGTTAATCATGTATTTGAAAAATGTGATATGTATATATGAAAAGTGTGAACATGTGTAGTAAAATGTATCGGATACATAAGAAATATGTATGATTTGTATGAAAAAAATAGTCATCAAAACATATACTCATTAAAATGTCTCACTTGTATTAAAAAAATCTTGTAGTTGCATACAAAAACGTGCAATGTGTATGCAAAAATAAACGTCAAAACAGTTACTTGAAAAAGGAGTGTTAATCATGTGTTTGAAAAATATTAAAAAACTGTTAAGAAATGTTCTTGACTTGTACGAAAGATGTACATTGTGTAACAAAAATATAGACATCTGTTGAAAAAAGGAAAAGAAGAAAGAAAAAAACATAAGAAAGAAATGAATGAAAACTAAAGAGAAAAAAGACACAAGAAAACCAGAGGGCAACGATGCAAAAAAGAAAAGGAAACAAAGAAACCTAACACTGGAGAAAAATCAAGAAAGCAACAAATAAAAACCATAGAAAACAAAGGAAAGATGGAGAAAATAAAAAATTGTGAAAAACGACAAAGAAACAAATAAAACCGCTTAGAAGCAAAGGAAAAGTGAAGTTATAGTGAAGGAAAAAGAAAAATCAAAGAAACCTAGTGAAAAAGTTGAAAAATCGATAAAAACTTATAATGATATAAAGAAAACTGAAGAAAAATAGACAAAAAGAAAGAACAAACCAAATAAAAACAAGAAAGAAACGAATAAACCATTGAAAACCAAGAAAAACTGGTGAAACCCGAAAGAAAAAACAAAAAGAACTAAAAAGAAAATCTGATAAATATGTACGGAAAACAACATCAAAAATAAAGCAATGGAAAAATGGACCGAAAGCTTCTAAGGCTGGTCGTAATGGGATTATCATAAGAGGTATCATGCATGCCAACTAGACTTTTTGGATGATGTGGCACACAATTAAATAAGGAAAAAGAGGGTGTGGTATCATATCATGATACCGTATCATATTAAATGTTGTACTACTTTGTGTCATGCATGACAATTAATAAGACAACCAACGATACTACCTTGTGATACTATGCATTACGGAGGTAGTATCATATACATGATACTAGTATATGATACTACCCATTACAACCGGCCTAAAAGGTTCCCAAAACCAGATTCATGTACACCTAATTGGGCTGGCCCACTCATGGCTCGCTCGATCTGTGAGTTTAATCCTTCCAGGGCGTGTTGTGATAGTTTGGCGGGATTGGATCTGGCACAATCGAAACAACCCCTAAAAGATTTCAGTGTTGTTAATATGACTCTCCAGTGGTATATAAATAATATAACAAGAGGGGGGGGGGGGGGGGGGGGGGGTGATTTGGAGTATATGACAAGTTGTACTTAGTCTAAATCTAGAAAACTTCATAACTTTTAGTTGTCAAACTAAATTCATAGCATGACACATTTTATTTCTATGGTGTCAAATCAATTATAAAGTTGCTAACTTTTAGTTGATAAGTTATGGTTTCGTAGCACAGCATGCTCTAAACACATACACAGTAGCACTAGATAAATTCTCTGGAAAAACATTTCTTGACGAAATCATCAGCACTAGATTTCATTTCATTAAGAACTTATATAGTTATGAAGTTAGTTAGGGATCAACTTCAAGAGGTTACAAAGGCATGGAAGTTCAAGATCACTCCTGGTAGCTTGCCACGTCTTCTCAAAGTTGGGATGTGTCGAAAGAACAAGTAAATAAAATACCCAGTAGCCACAGGGCAATAATAAAGTAAACAAAAAACCACGGCACCAATAGGGAAACCACATTTCACCAGCTGAAATAACTGAACATGGAGAACAATTCCCCAACAAACGGGGTGAAACATTTCTCTTCCAGTTTAAAATGTACCACTAATTGGGAGACAACATCTACTTAACCATTCGATAGAGAGGCAGGGGCAGGTAGATATTTACTTCTATAGATGGGGTAAATGAATCCCCGAAAAGGACTCAAGTAGGAATGAGGTCAGGAGAAAAAGAAAACGAAGATCCCACTTGTCTCTCTCCATAGCTGAAAGAAGACTATTTAAACTACGAGGTACTAACAAAATCAACATGTATCATTGTTTGCCATAAGGGACCTCTTCTGGCAATTGGACTGTATATAAGTTACTGCTTTCAGCAACAATGCTGAAAGTGCCGCCATTAATCGCCTAGACTCCTTGATGCAGGGCAGGGCAGAACTATTGGGGGAGTTAACGAAATGATTCGTTGGGTACATATAGTCATGCCCATTGTAGTCGTAGTACAGCTTCTCACCACGATCTATATCACAGCATGTGACCAGCAAGACATGGCACTCACCGTCGATGTGGTCTCTCGCACACTTGATGTTCTGCTTATTATTTCCATCACTGCAGGAGTTGGATAATATCATAGTGGCATAAGTGATGCCTAATACATTTACATTCATCGGGATAGGCAGTGACTCCTTACAGTGTGGTTTTGATGCCATTAATAAAGTGGGCGATGTTTCCTCGTTTGTTAGGGTGGATAACAAGCTTCTGGGAAGGATCCGCTGGTGATAGAAGGGTCATCATACTATCACAACCATCATTTTCCCTATTCTTTAAATAATCAACATCTCTAGATATTCAATTAACAGTGTCAGACTTTCTTAAAATGATAAAGTGGTAAACTTTCACCTCTATATCTTGTTTTCACAATAAGTTTCTTTGATCGATGTAAAACGAATCTTTATTCATGGAAAAAGGCAAGTCGATCGACGTTGGGATCGATTGCATGCAAACATTAACGCGCGTTCACCTGTATCCTTCTTTTTAACCGTATATATCTCACTCTTAGCCATTAGCTACTTACCATTCTAGTTACTGGATCCTTAATATATGCATCAGCCTGCATAGTGAAGCTGAAAACAAAGTCCTTAATAGTATGCCACTTGAAGCAGTATCTGAAAGTCAGTTTCAGTAGACTTAAGTGGGAGGGGCTCTTTCAATAGTGAACCCCATCACGACCGAGAGAAGATCGTTAACATTTATAGTTCATAGACTTAGTCATGTACACGTTTTACTCTTGTTCCTAGTCTTTAGGAGGAGCCCCTTCAGGAGTGATAACGTCGATGATGAAGTCAAACCTAGCATATCAATCTAGCTCGGGTTCATTTTGTGTGATATTGGTCAATTGCTTCAAGTTCTTTTGATAGTACCGGGCTACCAGTGTATATGCCATTTTTACTATCGGTGGCCTCATTGTGTACATGGCATTTTTTATAATACTATTAAGAACATATGAAAATGGTAAAAAAAACTATCATAATTATGAATGACTACAAGTCCTAATTGATAATATTTTGTCAGATTTTTTGAGAATAACACATTCGTAATATTTTGTAGAACACATGTTTGTGCGGGAATTCATAAGCACGTGATATAAAGCCGTGACGCTAAATCATATATGTGATCATATATTTGGGGTAGTTATGGATTACTGTTGTCTAGTTATAAAATTTATTACATATACTAATGGATAAATAATTCTCTATGAGATTGAGAAGATAATAATATGTATGTTTATATAATAGAATAAGTGAACGAAGAATCTGAGGTGTAATCCTTCTTTCGTGGCAAGTGCTTCTACCAAGCCTTTCCTTGGTATGATTGATAAATAACAAAAACCTAAGAAGGAATGCACGATTAGTAAAAGGAACGTCACTTTATATTGCCCCTTATGATAGCAACCTTTATTATGCAGTCTGTCGTTTTTATTTCTTTGCCATCACGAGATCGTACAAAGCTTATCTTCCCTTACAATAAAAGATCATACATATTTAGAAGCAATTTATTGCTTTTGCACTGATGACAACTTACTAGAAGGATCTTATACAATCCATAGGTAGATATAGTGGACTCTTATGACAAGAAACTGAGTTTAAGGGGCTATGGATGTACGAGTAGTATCTCTACTCATTATGGAGTTTTGGCTAGCAAAAGATTCTATACAAGCACCACATGTTGGAGTATCCACGACAATACAACTTTTATGTGAATGTAAACAACATAACTCATTATGTGGTTTTCCTTGTCCAACATCAACTATTTGACCAAGCAGAAAATATTTGATGGGGGCTCACAATCATAAAAGATGTCCAAGATAGTATATTTATATGTGAATCCTCTCTCCCTTTAACAATCTTGCATGAATTGCACTGATACGTCTCCAACATATCTATAATTTATGAGGTATTCATGCCATGGTTACAACAATTTTATATGCTTTTGGTATGATTTGAAAGGAACTAATCTGGACTGATGTTGTTTTCAGCTGAACTACCGTGGTGTTGTTTTTTGTGTAGAAATAAAAGTTCTCGGAATTGGACGAAACTTTTTGACATTTTTTTGGAAGAAAAGAGAAATAATGGAGCAAAGGAACACCAGAGGGGGGGTGCTTCCCACAAGACACCAGGGCGCGCCACCCCCCTGGCGTGCCCTGGTGGGTGGTGGGCCCCCTAAGGCCCATCTTCGCGTGATTACAACGCTGAAAAATCCTATATATTCAGAAACCCCCGAAAGTTAACCAAGATCAGAGGTTCCGCCACCGCAACCCTCTGTAGCCACGAAAAACCAATCTAGATCCCGTTTTGGCACCCTGCCGGAGGGGGAAATCATCACTGGTTGCCATCTTCATCACCCCGGCGGCCACCATGATGAGGAAGGAGTAGATAGGAACTTATGTTCTTCGCTAGATAGGAACTTTGGAGTGATTCTTCATCGCACGTTGCGGGATGGTTATATGATCCAATTATATTAGCACCGTTGAGAGATTGCACTAGCGAAAATACGAACCCTAGGCCTGATTTTCAAGCATTGCAATACCGTTTGTGCTCACTTTTGTTACTTGCTACCTTGCTGTTTTTTATTGTTCCTATTACAAAATCAATATCTACTATCATTACTACACTTGTATCACCATCTCTTCGCCGGCCTAGTGCACCTATACAATTTACCATTGTATTTGGTGTGTTGGGGACACAAGAGAATTTCTGTTATTTGGTTGCAGGGTTCTTTGAGAGAGACCATCTTCATCCTACGCCTCCCACGGATTGATAAACCTTAGATCATCCACTTGAGGGAAATTTGCTACTGTCCTATAGAACTCTGCGCTTGGAGGCCCAACACGAGTCTACAAGAACAAGTTGCGTAGTAGACATCATGCACCACTGATCAATACTATGTTTGTTAATTTCCAATAAATTTGATCAACCACACCCCTTCTTATGTGAAGTTATTACTCACCATGGGATTAGCATATGATCTCTTATTTATTTTTATTGCTAAGATTGAAACAAGAAAGTAAAGAAGCAAAACTCAAATTACTCTTTATTATAGAACTCTCATACTTGGTTCCATAGATAGATAAAACACAAAGCAAACACTCGAAACTAGATCATACTAAACTTCTATTCTTCTAAATCACAAAATAACTAAGGATCAAACATAGATAGATAATGATGGTAAAATGGATTTGAGCGGCAATGCTGAAAATGCCACCATTAATCCCTATTCTCACCCAAACTCCTTGATGTTTGGCAGGTCAGGACTATTGGGAGTTAGACAAAAATGATGTGTTGGGTATGCATATGCATGCCCATTTCAGTCATAGTATAGCTTCTCGCGACAAGCTATGTTGTGGCAGAGATCAACAAGACATGGCTCTCACCATCGATGTCGTATCTCACACACTTGATGTTATGCTTCTTCTTGCTATCCATTAAGGAGTTCGATGAGTTAGATTAGTATAACTATATAAGTGATGCCTAGCACATTTTACGTTCATAAGGTCGTAAGTGACTACTTACAGAGTGTGGTTGTTGATGCCAATAATAAAGTGGGCGGTGTTTCCCAGTTTGTCAAGGAAAATATCAAGCTTCTTGGAAGGATCCGTTGGTGATAGATGGGTCATTATACTATCACAACCATGATTCTCCTTGATCCAAAAAATCAAAGTCAACTGTGTATTTTGTAAAGAATGTCATATCCTTATATCCGCATCAACTTGCATAGTCAAGCTAAACAACTAAGTTGTGTTAGTTTACTTCTTCTGTACTAGAAATCGTAAATATGATAGAAGCATAATGGACCCAAGAACATACCCCTCACAGGAATCAGAAACCACAAGAAGTAGAGGGCATCCTCATCTTTTTAACATGTATTTGCAAAGTTCAATTGTGTATTTATCCTCTCATCAAAGAACCTTGAAAGTAAAATAGTCTATTGTTAGGCACCAAGAAATGACAAATACAATATCCTATTTTAGGTAGAAATTTTCTAACCTGCATACCACTTCCTAAAGTTTTTATTTAGGCGCCGTACAAGGCACATAAGTCAGCTCATTACTGAACTCCATTTTTGAGGATGTCAAAGGTGGTGGCCATAGAAGCCATCTGGCCATAGACATAAGTCAGCCACAATAGGCATATGGAAACCATATTTACATAGGCAGAAACAATAGAGCTACTTATCGATAGAAAGAAAGAGACATGGGCACATATGTAATCCTAGATAAAGGGACATGTATCCCTGAAGCCGAAAGTAACCTACTTGATTTTTTTTTCTCACAAAAGCATCTTTGAGAGGGTAGGAAGGCCCTCCACCACCATTAAGAAGACTTGTCCAGTTTACGAAGGAAACTAGGCCAAAATTATCGTGAGTATGGTGCTACCAGTAAAAAGAATTGGAAGACGGGAAATGATCTACTTAATTCGAATTGATAATTTATGTGAGATTGGTAAACTGCTTCCACCTCTTTTGTTAGTATGGTGCTACCAGAGTATATGCCATTTTTTCTAGGAGTGACCTTAGTTTGTGTATATGACATTTTTTCCAGGAGTGACCTTAGTTTGTGTATATGACATTTTTTCCAGCAATGCTCTCCAGCACCATCGCCCACAGAGAAGCATTAGGTTCTTGGAAAGTTGGAAGTAACAAATAATAAATAATTGATTCCAGATCCTAATTATGTTTACATGTTTTGCCAATGTATAATCTGTTAAAAAAATCTTCGAAACCAACTATGACCCCTTCTCTTACTTTCAAATAAAAAACACCACAAACACGTACACGTACACGCTCAGCCAATGGCCCAGCATGTCGGTGTGCCTTCTGCCAGCTAGTAGTGACAAATGAGGCGCCCAAAGTCTATGGAGCAGCGTAACTAGGAAATACTTCAAAAGTTCCAAACAAATTTACAGACTTCGAACTATGTTTTGAAATTATGAGCAATTTTTGACAAAGGCTAATAATTTTAAAATTCCAAACAAATCAAAAATATGAACACTTTTTGGTTTTGTAAACAAACCTTGGAAACAAGAATATCGTTTGAAATATTGGACATTTGTTTTATAAACTCAATAACTTCTAAGAAATTCTAGAACATTTTTCTAAAACAGAAATATCTTACAAAATATTGAATATTTTTTGAATTTAAGAACAAAATTTGAAATGATGAACCTTTTTTGAAAATTCAAACAAATTTTAAAAGCCAAAAACATTTTTTGAAATTTCTAACCATTTTTAAGTTGTGAATATATTTTCTTCAAATCTCAAACAATTTTTGAAAAGACCAACTGTTTTTGTAAATTCGTAATTTTTTGGAAACAAAAAAAGAACAAAGGAAATGAAAAATAAAAACTAAGATGAAATCCGAAAAAACAATGAAGGAAAAACAACCAAAAAAGAGAAGAAAAGAAAAAACATTGCTAACCTGCATATCACCTTCCTCCAGTTTTGCCTGATTGGCATATTTAGGGGACATACTAGGCACACGAGTCAGCTCTTTACTGAACTCCATTTTTAAGATGTCAATGCAATGGCTGCAGAAGCTATCTGTCCATAGACATAAGTCAATCACTACAGGCATATGGAAACCACAAGCCTGCTAGGAATGAAATCATGTGCGTGGTGGAGAGCCCACATGAAGCTTCCGACTCTGATTGCTAGCTATAGGAAAAATGGATGTCCTTGAGACACCATTAACAATGCCAAACAAAATGATGTGGCGGTGATGGTGAGTGCATCTATATGCAGATATGAATGTTTTTACCCCTACCCATGCATAAAATGTAGCACCATTTATATTTGTCTGTAATGATAGTAACAACAGTAAGGTACTGGTTCAATTCAGTACTAGTGTTACTATAGCCAATAAACTATTCATTTCTACAAGAATCTCTATCAATACTTAGCTATCAAAATGGATCAGACATTTGCACAGTTGTTCAGGCCCAGATGAAAATACAAGTAAATTTATGCGGACAAGAAAACTACATGTGCTATGCTAGATTCACATGTGTCATTGGGTTTGCTGAAATTAAATGTGGACGATACTATTCAGTGTTGGTGATGCGATCCCCGGATTTAGTTCATTTTGCTATATTTTCTCTGGACTGTGATGTCAGAGATGTGGAGTCTTGGAAGCTTGTGTGAATGAAAACCATGATTCAACACTGACACAAGTTCTTTGTTCATGAAGTGATGATATAGTTGAATTTTTCTCATAGTTTGGATAGCGTGCTATCTCGGCCCTATAACATTTGGAGGGGAATCACACCTAAGCCGTTTATCGCCATTTAGCGCGGTAACACTTGAGCCAGAATTTGCCATAGCATGCTATTTAAACCTTTGTTTTTTTGTTCAAGTAACCTTTAGAGGGCACAGAATTCCCACGTATCTGCTAATAAAACTAGGCCCAGTTCAGAAGGGCAACTAGGCCTAATCCATACAGCCTGGCCAAAAGAATTACAACGGTGGAGTGATCTACTAACAGCGATGGTTCTTCTTCCTGAGAATTTGTGACACTCACAAGTTTCCAGCTATGCTATTTCCACAATACCCTCGCCATCCTATTTTGTTACATGTGCTTTCCTGACAGTAGCTATTTCCACAATACCCTTGCCATCCTATTTTGTTACATGTGCTTTCCTGACAGTAGATTCACCTTCTTCTTGGTTATACTCCTCTCCTCACATTGCAATTGAAAATGAACTAGGATCAGGAATCATCGAAGAGGTACGTTGTCCCCATGTGTACTTCCTCCTGTAGAAACAAGAACCACTCTTATTTACCTTGTGTGGGAGGAGAAGCCTCGACCTCGGCAGGAGTTTTATAAAAAATTATGTGCAGGCCAATAAGAGTCACCTCAGTGGCGGAGCCGGAATCTCAACTCAGAGGGGGCCAAACATGTCATATAATAATGATGTTATTAGAAGGGACTAAATCATCTAAATATAGCTAATTTTCTCAGTGAAGTAGAGAACTAGGAGGACCAACGTCCATTTGAACATGCTCTTCAACATCCTCCACAGTAATCACTTCTTCAGTGGCTACAAACAATGCAAAGCAACAGTTCATTAGTCCTTGCTCTGTCTTTTCTACTCGGTTGATTGTACAAGAAATAGAATACCTTTCAAAGTGACAACATCAGCGTCGGGTTGTTCTTGGCCTTTGCCCGCGGTCTGCTCGGTAGCTTGGCTGTTATGACTTATAGAAGTAGCGACCCTACATCGAAAGAGGATAAGATGGTTATAACATCCGAATGATCGATTCATCTACAATACTTACTTGGAGACAACTGGCACCACATTCTTTATGTTACAGCTAGGCTGGGCTGGCAACAACTGCTCGTCAGAGGGCCTTGGTCTTTTTTTAGAAAAGGAGGATGACTCCCAGCCTCTGCATCTGGGAGATGCATACGGTCACTTTATTGATTATTCACGAGGACCTTACAAAGTATTACAACAAAATGCCTGAATCCGCCATCTTGGCAACATATGCCACTACTCCTATCCATATGATGAAGGGGTGCTACCTGGGCCAAACACCCGGTCTACTCACCTAAGCCTATCATCAAAAGCCAGAAGCCCCAGCCAAGCCACATACCGGGTCTGGGGCATAAACTGGTCTGACGCACTCACATGTGTCGTCGCCGCCATCTTCCACAGGTCCGTCTTCAGAGCAGATATTGAAGCTTCTACCTTGTCAAGCCACCGCGCCC
>NW_024116325.1:0-8964 GCF_003073215.2 Triticum urartu | reverse complement strand
AACAAGAGGAAGTGGGACAAGACTGGGTTCTACCCATATGAGTCTGATGAAGATGAGCCGTACGAGGTAAGGCCTAGTTGAAATGTTATTTCTGCATTGAGTTAGTATTATGTGTTTATAGTTTTTGAATGCATAATGTATTAATGTCAGTCATTAATGTGTGCAGTATGAATCTGGAGATGATGTGGTCGAGGGGAACGTCGAGTCCTTTAAAGAGAAGGAGGTGTTGAAGATCAGGGCCCAAGGACCTGCTAAGTACTACAACTGGAGGAATGAAAAGTAACGGTGCCCCTACTGCAGCAAGCCCAAGCCCAGGTCTGGGTTATTGGAGCATCTGATGGAACATTGCCGGGCTACATAGATCTCTAGTCATGACTACAGGATCATTGGTCAGCATTCTTCCCTCCTGAAGGTCCTGGAAAACCCTGACCTCTAGTCGTACATCATGCTGATCATCGGAAGCTGGAAGCCGTACTCATCATCAGTATATTTGATGATGTTTTACTTTTGGAAAGCTGCATCTGGGTCCGAACTGCTAGAAAACTTGCTATATTAATGTAATGTAATGTATTGTGTGTTTGAACTGGATCTGTTGTGAACTGTCTGCTACCTATTAGAATGCTATCTATATATGTGTGGCCTTATCTTTATTGGTGGTGAATGCTTCCTTCATGTTTAGTTGTTGTTTCAATGGTGCAATGATCACAAATGGCGCTTCAGTGTTGCTTGAGACATGCTGCAACACTTGTCTATGCCGTGGGCAAGTGCAACATGATGTGCCCATGTGCCAATTATACCAAATATTGAATGTGGCAATATTCCAAAATGGCTGTCATGAATTATAGTACATGGGGTTTAGTAAAGTCACTGATAATTGTTCATCTTCACACATTCCTTGATTGCATAATTAGAATAAGCAAAGAGATCAAATGTTCCATCATTTGAACCTATGTTGCAATTAGAGAGCAAATATTCCGTCATCAAAGTGTGAAGGAATTAAATGTAAATTTAGAAGAGTAATGTAATACTAGTTAAAAATAATGTGTGCAAAAAAAAGGGATTTGAAATAAGATCTACTTTATTTTGTAATAAAGTTATATTACCCTACTTATTAGAATTTTGAAAATGTCACTTATTTATAAGAAAAGAAAATATAAATATTCAAAAAGATGTGTTTGATAAAAATACCTTTTGAATTTTTGGTATGTTATTATTTGAGGGGTCATGTAATTTTTATGTTATTTCTGGAGTGCACAGGTAATTTTTATGTAAAGTGAAGGAAAAGGAAAAAAATAAACAAAAGGAAAAGCATGGGCCATCCTCGCCATCTTTGAAACCTAGCTTTATAAATAAAAAATTCAAAAAAATAAGAGGGCATTAAAAAAGTAAACAAATATAAGAGGGCATTATAAATTCAAAAAAATTCAAAAATATAGAAAGAATATTTTACAATGCCCCCTGAGGTATAGACCGATGTTTTGACCAGTCAGTCTAGAGGGCATTATAAATTAATAAAAAATTCAAAAAAATATAAAACCTTGGAAACCCACCTTTGTTTGTGCAATAGATCATGTGTGCCAAAGTTGATGTCATTTGGAGGTGGTCGAAAAAATGACCGCATTCTGGAGAGGCCATTTGGTCTAACTTAAGCCAGTTTTTGAAAAAATGTGATTTTTCCCACCACCTCCAAATCACACAAACTTTCTTGAACATGGTGACCCACATGTGCCAATCATGGCTATGAAAGAAAATTTGGAAAAAGAATATTTTACAATGCCCCTCTGAGGTATAGACCGATGTTTTGACTAGTCAGTCTAGAGGGCATTATAAATTAATAAAAAAATTCAAAAAAATATAAAACCTTTGAAACCCACCTTTGTTTGTGCAATAGATCATGTGTGCCAAAGTTGAGGTCATTTGGATGTGGTTGAAAAAATGACCGCATTCCAGAGGGGCCATTTGGTCTAACTTAAGCCAGTTTTTGAAAAACTGTGATTTTTCCCACCACCTCGAAATCACACAAACTTTCTTGAACATGGTCAGCCACATGTGCCAATCATGGCTATGAAAGAAAAATTGGAAAAATAATATTTTACAATGCCCCCCTGAGGTATAGACCGATGTTTTGACCAATCAGTCTAGAGGGCATTATAAATTAATAAAAAATTCAAAAAAAATATAAAACCTTTGAAACCCAGCTTTGTTTGTGCAATAGATCATCACTGGTAGAAAAAGGGCCTATAGTCCCGGTTCGTAAGGGCCTTTAGTCCCGGTTCCTGAACCGGGACTAAAGTGTCAGTACTAATGCCCTGTACCTTTAGTCCCGGTTCAATCCAGAACCGGGACTGATGGGCCTCCACGTGGGCAGTGCGCAGAGCCCAGGCAGGAGACCCTTTGGTCCCGGTTGGTGGCACCAACCGGGACCAATAGGCATCCACGCGTCAGCATTTCTGTGGCTGGGGTTTTTGTTTTTTTTGGAAGGGGGGGGGTGGGGGTTTTGGGGGGTTAATTTAGGGGTTTCATATATTGTGTTAGCTAGCTAATTAATAGAGAGAAGTGTCCTCTCTTATGTCCGTGCTTGGTCGACGCTACGTACTATACATACGTATAGAGAGGACTAGACACGCTAGCTAGCTAGTAAGCAAACGAAGGAAACAGAAGATCGTCATGAACATATATGTATACAGAGAGAAGTGATATCGACCACCTCTCCTTCTCCGAGAGATTGGGCGAACAACAAGTTCTCGTATATCTATCCGACACTACCGGCTACATATATACAATAATTATCTCTTACAAATATAATCATACGGACTCATGGTCCACATATTCTCCGTCTTCAGCAATCACTTGGTCAAGAAAGAATGCCGCCAATTCCTCTTGAATTGCTCGCATGTGAGCTGGTGCTAGGAGTTCATCCCGCTTCCGAAACATCTAATTCGAAGAAGGTGGTCAATACATATATATATGAATGAATGAAACTCAATACAAATGATGGTAATAAAATAAAATTGTGAATGTTGTTATTTACGTACTTCATATTGTTTGTCAGAGTACCCGCCCCGCTCACAGGTCGTGTAGCGGATGGACTCGCAGACGTAGTATCCACAGAAATCATTCCCTTTTTCCTGCCACAATCACTTTACAAGAAATAGAGGTCAATCAAACTGATAAGCAAGAATGCTAAATGGTATTGATGAAACTAGCGCTTGAATCACTAGGAGATGCGCGGAACATGCTACTATAGTACTTACTTTCGGGTGTCTAAATTCCAGCTCCTTCGGCAGTCCCGGAACTTTTCTGGTGAATTTTCTCCAAACCCTGTCGGACAAAGAAAACAATTATTTGATATCAGGAAATGAACAAAGTTCACTACAAGAAATATGTCAACTTGTGACCACAACTATTGGTCACTGAAAAGTCACAAATTTCCATTTACGACCTTTTTGTGACCAAAAACAGAAGGTCAAAAGCTGGCGGTCGTAAATTGACTATACTGACCTTCTCTGTGAGAAGGTAGTGGACGTTTACGACCAAAATATTCCTACTGTGGCGTTTTGGTCACTAGCAACCTCCCCAAGCCACGTAGGCATCCAGCGTGGCAAGATGATGTGGCACAAGATTCAGCCCGGTCCGATTCGGCGTTTTACATGGGCCGAGCCCATTAATTCGGCCTTTTTAATGTATTTTTTTCTATTGTTTTTTACTAGCTACATGGGCTTGGGCCATTGGTTCAAACTTTTTTTGCTTTCTGAGGTGCAGCCTTTTCACATTCTATAAATTTTTTATTTTCGGGTTTTCTTTTTTTTTGTTACATTCAATTTTCAGATTATTGTAGTCAACTGGATGCACATTGTCAGATTCTTCTAGGCACTAGGTCCCAAACACCAGGTTTTAATTTTTCACAACTTGTAACTCAATGATATACCAATCAGAGAACACATTTTAAATATATTCAAATAACAGCCAAATCACCGATGTACCAATCAAGTTTATTACATTCCACCAATCACAATATAACCATACAATATTACACCAATCACAGTATAGCACTCTACAGATAAAACACTCAACAAGTACATTCACGTCTCCAACACCTTAGCGCCTTCAACTTGCAAAACATCACATCCAACCACATATTAACAATCAAATCAATTCACCCCGACGGCAATAAAAAACTGTGCTCATGTATGAATGAAAATAAAATAAACAATCTTTGAGGCCATAGCATGTGCTACAAAAATCTTAACAAATGCATAGATATCCACACGGAGCACATCCTACATGCACCAAGCATCAGGCATATGTTCAAGAAGATAAGTAATTTGAGATGGAAACAAGTACATCTAACAATCTAACATGTGTAGTAGCACCAGCAAAAAGAGAAAGACATGGAAGAATTTACAAGAACAGCACCCTGGGAGTCCAATTACATGTACAAGAGCTACTGCTGCTAGTGTATATAGAACTAATCAAGCTGCTGGTGTAGGAGCAGAGCATGAGTCCAACAGAGCCACATAGGAGCAAACAACAGAGCCACATAGGAGCAAACAACAGATTAAGCAAATCCAGAGCAACCCCATACCACCAGAGCATCATCGGAGCACATATATAAAGTAAGTACACATGGGCAACTACTGACAGACCCTAGAACCGCATGAATTTAGCACCCCAGAGCTCCAGTGGGAGTTGATGCTTGGTTACAGCAACTAGCAGAGCCCCACATCCAACCCAAATCATGGCCAAGGCCATGCAGGAGCTACATCAGAGAAGAAGGAACGGGGAGGAGCTCACCAGAGGAAGGTTGTAACCGTAGCAGAGGCTCAGCCACACCACGGCTGTGGTGTGACCATCACCACATCGAGGAGAAGGTCTGGAAGCCGCCGAAGCACCACCGCGGCGATAAGGGCAAGTGCCGGGCACAGTGGCGCCACCCCAGGGACATCACCGCACGGACATCACCGGCCTCGCCCTGTTTCAAGAAATGTTCAGAACAACTTTGTCAGACTCGATCAATTCTGAAGAAACCACTTCGTCGTCAGACACATACATACATACATACAGGATGCAAAAGAAGAAGAAACAGAGCAGGGACCTGGTCGATCATAAGATAGTGTTCATATCATTAGGAAGAAATAGGCCATTGTATAGTTCACATAAACAGATCTGCTACTATGCACAACACGAGCACCCACTTGCACTTGGTATATTTTTGTATCTAGGACACCCAGCACTTACAACACTTGGGCTAGTCTAATGTATAGACTTGTTTGCAATAGGAGGCAATGGAACTGAAACACAAGTAGCACATGAACAAACAGCGAAAGAAATAGAAGGACGACCTTGTGTGGTGGCCGGGGTGGACGAGGGTGTCCTCCTGGTCAGCTCAGGCATCCTCCTGCACCAAATCAAACAGAAAAATGTTGAAGCATGTCGAATAACTAAACGTACATGTATATATATAATATAGAAGCAACAGAAGCACATATATATCCTATTTCTTCCACAAAGTGTGTACATAGATAGGTCAGATTTTTGAATGCATTGTTGTTGTAAAAAACAAATATGTTGTTGAGGAATTTGACTAGATTTTAGATATGTTAAGCAGAGGCAAGAGTATTCCCTCAATCAATTAACCTGCTGCAATAGTACTAACTATACTAGTCAGGGATGAATTTGACAAGAGAAAGCATAGTGGTATCAAACTGAAACACGATTCAGTCGCAAAACATCCACCAACCTTACTTAGTACGTGAGCATCAAGCACACACACATCATACAGGTGCAAATATGATATGAGCTTTTAAGGGCCACAACAGAAACTAGGCTACAACATAGCAGTGATACAAAAAACCTCACAGTAAAGTCGAGAGGGATCAACCTTGTGTGGGGAGACAATTTCCTCCTCCTCATGCATGTCGACCAAAGAGGGCTCCTGCTCCATCCAAACAGAACAAAGAAATAAAGATGGGTCACAGAAAGAGCTAGCAACTATTCTTATAGAGCAAACTGCAGCTGTAATGCAGCTGTAATATTCAGATATAAGCAGCTTCACATGTAAACCTATATTTCAGTTCATAGCCTTTTGGGATAATTGTTGGTGGGTTTTGGTCAAGGAAACTTTGGACTTGGAGATGAAGTACCTAAACATAGTTTTTTCTTCTCAACCGTCAAGCTGCGAAGTAGTCTAATTTTCAGAGTGCTGAAGGAGAGAGCATCCAAAACAGTCGCATCGTCGTTGGCTCGTATGAGCCTGAACTTTTCCTGGAAGCATGACACAGGAAAAAATCATCTTCTGTGAATGACAAATGTGACTGGCATCAGCTGATATCATAGGAGACCTACACTTTATGATGTTCTAGATGGACAATTGCATTAAAAAAACTGCCTATACCAGACTCTAGATTGACCCTCAAGGCCTTAAGTAGTCAACAATTACATGTCTGAAGAAATAAAGCTCGTGCTTGGGGTCATTGTTTAGAGGAGATCCCTTCAGACTCTAGGGCGTCAGACAAAGACCAATATGGTTTTGCTGCAGACTCTAGGAAGAAATAAGGCATTGTACTAGCGCGACATCACAACAGTAGTGATTTTGCTTCTCTGCTATAGAATGAATTTTCAATTAGCAGGAGCATCTGAATTCGTGGACCTGCCTGACGGGCTAGCATCGACACCTGTATGAAAGTTACAGCTTCACAAATCACCCCGAGCAGAGCATGCTTGCCAGTGTAGTACGCGTAGCATTATACTGTACTAGCAGCACCTACCAAGCTAGGACGTTGCAAAGTCGTAAGGAAAGAGGAACATGGAGCTCAGCAAGGCGAGCAAGGGAAGCAGTAAGTAGGACATGAACCAACCTGCGAGGGGTGGGGCGTGAGGGCGGTGCGGAGGCGGGTCTGCTCCAGCACGATGCGGACGAAGCTCCACCAACCGCTCCTTGAGGATGTCCCAGTCCACGGCCCGGCCCCGGCGCGAGGCGACGACCCAGAGCACGATGTACCACCAGCAGCAGCCGTTGGTGCTCATGTCGCCCTTGTGGACGTTGAGGCCGAAGAGGACGACGAGGTGGCAGAGGTCGCAGCCCAGGAGCGCCTGGTGGGAGAGCGGCGGGAGATCCATCGTCGGGCGGGCGGCCAACCGGAGAGCCGGCGCGGAGCTGACCAAACGGAACCCTAGCGCGTCGGCCGACCTGCTCGACTCGATCTGGGGCATAGGGTAGGGAGAGATGGTGAGGGGAGGGAGGGACGAGGTCGGCGGCGGTGGTGAGGAGGGCTGTGAGGTCGGCAGTGGGTGGGAGCAGCGGGGAGAGAACTGGATCAGGGAAAGGAGGCCGGGGAGAGGACTGGATCGAGGGAGGAGGTGGCGGCAGCTGCGAGGACAGGAGGGGTGCGATGGGGGGAGTCGATGGGATCTAACCTAGGGTTTGGGCTGCGGGTGGGGGTATCTCTTTTTCATTTTATTTTCCTTTTTTCTGAAGATGGATGGATGGATGGATGTGGGATGGAGAGATGGATGGATGGATGGATGGGCGCCATGTCATTGATCCGTGGGAAGAGTCCTGATTGGTCGAAAAAGTAGTGATTTAAAAAAGTGTCTAAGTACTAAAAATAGAGGGATTTTGTGAAGTAGCTATTCAAAATATTTTGCAAAATGGCACCACACAAATTTTCACTAGAGTTAGACCACATTTTATGGATAAGGACCAATTTCTATGCATTTCTGATCTTTCTAGCTATTTTTAATCATTTTCTGAGTGCCCGAAAGGAGGTTTTTTGTGAAGGAACTACCAAATAATTGTTGCAAAATTGGACCGAATCATTTCTATAAAATACTAGGCCATATTTAATGCAGAATTGACAAAATGGTTGGGTCTAAAAAATTTTGATCCACCTCTCGTGAAAAAGGCAAATTTCCGCCGATTCAGTTGGAAGCGGGTCAAATTTGAACTGCAGCTGCCTCATAGTTTGCTATTTATTTTTTTCAAAAATCATTTCTAGGTACATAAGTATCTATTTAATCAGAGAAACACCAAAAGTTTTCCAAGATTCAACCACTAGCTAGGACGGTCAAGGCCGACGTTTTGACCTCAAAAATATTTTGCAAAATGGCACCACACAAATTTTCACTAGAGTTAGACCACATTTTATGTATAAGGACCAATTTCTATGCATTTCTGATCTTTCTAGCTATTTTTAATCATTTTCCGAGTGGCCAAAATGACTTTTTTTGTGAAGGACCTACCATATATTTGTTGCAAAATTGTACCAAATCAATTTTATAAAATACTAGGACATATTTAATGCACAATTAACCATATGATTGGGAATCAAAATTTTTGATCCACCTCTCATGGAAAAGACAAATTTCCGTTCATTCAGTAGGAAACGGGTTAAATTTGAACTGCAGCGTCCTCATTGTTTGTTATTTATTTTTTCCAAAAATCATTTCTAGGTACAAAAGTATCTATTTAATCAGAGAAACACCAAAAAAATTCCAAGATTCAAGCACTAGCTAGGAACGGTCATTCCCGCCGTTTTGACCGCATTTTGAAACGGGCATAAAAAATTCAAATAAAATCAAAAAATTGGGAAACCTTCGCATTGTGTCATCATATGTGGCCAAGTTCCTAGGGAAAATAACAAACTTGTAATACGGCAATTATTTTAAAAAAGTGTTCTCAGAAACAAGCTATCACGTGTGAAGATTCATGGCTTTCAAGCCAAATGATCAATCTTATGGCCACATTCATGGCATAGTTTGTTCAAATGATCTCATATTGTGCACACAGGTGCATACTGGAATTCCAAACAATGTTGCCTAAGGGAGTTTTCATTTTCTTTGCACGGAAAATTCATTTTCCATTTTTCGACTGCCCGAAAGGAGGTTTTTTTGTGAAGGAAGTACCAAATAATTGTTGCAAAATTGGACCAAATCAATTTTCTAAAATACTAGGACATATTTAAT
>NW_024116324.1:0-9030 GCF_003073215.2 Triticum urartu | reverse complement strand
CCGACCGGCCCGGCCGGCCTAACGGCCGTCAAAGGCCGCGCCGTGAGCGCGCGTGGCCACGTGGGCTGACAGGTGGGTCCAGGCGGTCAGGAAAATGGTTAAATCGCTAGTCACCGCGGGTTTGGGTTTTTGAAACAACGGACCGCACGATTGGTAGGTTTTTGAGAAAAAAATAAAAAGTCGTAGTTTTTTGAAACCCTAGCCTGTAAACTAGTAGTTTTATGCTATTTACTCCTCCCAATAACAGAAGCTTCTCATTCCAAGTTTTCAGTCTACAAATAATTCTCTCTAACAAGTGCACAAAACTGTCACTTCTATCCACCCCTATCATAGCCGGTAGTCCTAAATATTTATCTGAAAGTGCTTCAGACATGATATTAAGCTCAGTACAAATATTTGCTTTTGTTTCAACACTCACATTAGGACTAAAATAAATGCTACACTTTGCTCCGCTTACCAACTGCCCTAAACTTGCACAATATTGATCTAGAACTTGTCTCAATGAAGTTGCATTTTTTATATCGGCTTTCATAAGGATAAGAGAATCATCAACAAATAATTGATCTAGAATTGGCGGCGTGTTTGTGCGAGAGAGCGATGGAAAACGCCACAGCGGGGGCGATGGATTCGTGCGTGAATTGCTCGCTTTCTAATGGGCTGGCCTCGCTTTTCTCACGTAGGTAACATATACTATACATGCACATGGTATGGGCCCTACTCGGGCTGGGCCCTAGGCCATCACACTTGTTGCCATGGCTCAGGGCCGGCCCTGCCTACAGGAAGCTGGCTTGACCTTGTCGATGACAATCAAAAAGTCTTCATGCACATGTCCCTAAGAACCAGTTTCCTGGAGCTGCGGTCGTCGCCGTCGAGCCCTTACATAGATTTGAAGCACCTGACACCAAATATCGCCACATGAGAAGAAACACTAACCTCACCGCCCGAAAAAGACGACATGAATCTATTCGGAGCTCCGTCGACTACGTCCAGACAGACGAACTCAAGGAGGATCGGTGGCCCGAAGATAAACTTGAAGAAGAAGCGCCACCATTCGTCTGAGCACCGCACTTGCGAGGACTAAAATACCCTAACCTAAACTACTAAGCAGAGCGAATGCACCGGAATTTTCCTCCCCGCCACTGACCACCGGAACAGTAGGCAAAGGGAGACGAATCCTTGGGCTCATCGATGAAGCCTGGAAGGGAGAGTTTGCCTTAGCCGCCTGGAGGCAGGGGAGAAAATGAGAGAAAGCCGTGTACTTACTTTCTCAATTTTAATAGTGGCTTACAGTACATTTTATCCTAGATCGTCCGGATGCACGAATTGACGACTGGTAATGGTCTAATTTCATTAGACTCTTACATAGGATCATCTCGAAAGAGGTCCGCATACTATGAATTAATTGCGAGTTCGGCCGGCCGGGCTGCTAACTAGCTCAACCAAACCAGTTCAAGTGAATGAAGAATCACGCTATATACTACTAGGAATGAGCGTGAATAAATTGGACGGCAGGTTGCATGGATACGGCCGGGCATGCATGCACCGACTCTTGACGAATGCGTATTTCAATTAACTGGCAAATCTTTCTTGCCAAACAGCAGGCACATGCCTATACGACGCGCCATTACCACTGCACTTAGATCTCACGTCACCGGCCGTCTATAAATCAAGAGGATCGCAAATGAACTTGTGGAGTCGATCCATCATCCATCCCCTGACGCAGACACCGATCAAGATCGAGAGAGCCGACGGGTCAACCATGGCGAGGTCTGGTGGCCGGTGGGTCTGGGTCGTTGCGGCGGCGATAGTGGTGCTGCTGCTGACCACGGTGTCATCAGCATCAGCAGCAGCAGGTGTCGATTCAGCAACGACGGCACCGGCCAAGGTGTGGCGGCTCCCTCCAAGATTCCCTACAGAGCCCTTCCCGGTGCCAAAGCCCCCTTCTTCGTCGTCGTGGAAGGCGGTGAAATCATCTCTTCCTCCTCGCCACCGCCTCCCCACGGAGCCGCCGTCGGAAAAGCGTACGTAAGATGATGTATACCTAACTAGTAATGCATGTAGCAGCAAAGCATGCGGCGGCACAAGAATCTGCATGCATGGTGCTGCCCTTGATATGTTGATCTATCTGTGTGAGTCTGGGTTCACGTCGTCGTTCTGTTGCATGTACTCCTACCAAGAATGAATAAAATGATGATGATTGTGTGGATGCGTGTTTTTTTCTTTTCCAGAAAACACATGTAATTTTATTCGTGCTCTATTCGCAACAAAAAAATTGGATCCAAGATCCAAAAAATTACCACATAGTAATTTTTACAGCTAAGAATTAGAGAGCTCCTCGTTGGCGCCTTAAGCACCGCGAGGACTAGCTGGCGCTCAGGCGCTCCCCTAGTGGGACGTGGCCCATGTAACTCGCTCGACTGCTGCTCTCGGTTGACATTGCGAACTAATCATTAGACCCATCAAGCGATTTTCTTTTCAAAAAAGAAAAACAAGCAATTTTTTCTCTTGCGAGCACGTGCTGTGAATAAGTGTGTGAATTTGAAAAATGTTCCCAAATTCAAAAGAGTTCATGAATTTGAAAATAGTTCACCAAATTGAAAAACATTTCACAAATTTGAAAAATGTTCACAAAATAGAAAAGGTTCACAAATTTTTTAAATGTTCATGAACTTCGAAATTTATTTCATGAATTCTGAAAGACTATTCATTAGTTCATCGATTTTGAAAAGAAAATCCCGAATTAGAAAAAGGTCATCGATTTTGAAAAAAAAAGTTCACAGATTTGAAAAACCTCCATGAACTTTTAGAGCTACAAGTTGCCGTGCAAAAAAAACCAAGTAGAACCCAAAGAAAAACCGGCCAAAGAAAGCAGAAAAAAAACTGGAGTCCTCTTTTTAGTGTTACAAGTTGCTGCACACAAAAAAAGGTAGGTAGTCACATAAGGTGTGGTGTGTCCCAGCTGGTTGTCGTGGTTAGAATTACACATATTTTTTTGAAGTTTGAAGAAAAGAACAAACAAAACCGTAAATGGCCCAAGCCCAGGCCAAAGGAGGGGGTGTGCGCCGGTTTGTCAAATTGCCTTTAACGGGCGCTGAGGACGCCAAATAGAAATGTGTAAGAATTATGATATGATCTCTTGGTGACATCTGCTCCGTATTACCAAAGTAAATAGGGCACTCGCGTATTGTCATCGGCAGCGGAGGCTCCTCACATAGATTGCAAGCCCCTTTCTTCTTCAGTTCTCGAAAATCTATATCTAAGTCTCTCAATGCTTCAATACGCCCCAACTGGTCAAAACGACAATCAACCGATGGATCAAAAGGCACATCCCGCAGGTCCTATTCCCCAAGTTCTACTCGGTGGATCCAAAATGAAATCAATCTAGGTTTGTTAAATATCAGCCATTGTTTTTCTTTCACCGTCATGTATCCATTTCAAAGGAAAAAAGTTTGTTGTCATGTACTTCCTTTGTCCGGAATTACTTGTCGCAAAAATGGATGTACCAAGAACTAAAATACATCTAGATACATCTATTTCTCCGACAAGTAATTCCGGACGGAGGGAGTACTAATTAAAACAAGAAAAACACCATACGAATTCATAGATTATTTTCCAATGAAGAACCGTGTTGTGTGCCCATCGACAATTTTGAATTTTATTAGATGCATGGACATAAGCTGAGATGCTTTCTTGATCTGTTCTTTCAGCTGATCAACATTTTCTTGTAAAAGATTTAGGTGACGATGGTTCATGATACAAGTTCAGTCAAACTACAGAAAAGAAAAGAAACGACTCAATTGTCGAAGGCCGTTCATTGCCTAAACCTTGAATACTAAATCTGATTTTGTTGTAGATTACTAAATCTGAATAGTTGCTTCACATTGTATTTCTTGAACAAATTTATGTATGTGCCATACTTGTATTCATATTGTGAAGCAACCGGCTATGTTTTAATTCTTTGTCTCGCATCACCACTATGCAGTAGCATTGCCTCTTTCCTATAGCGGTGCACCCTTGCGATTGCTTTCATGTGCGCACTGCCTGCAACGGTGCCATGACTGCTTAATCTCCAGTGCACCTTGGTCGAAGACTCCTCGTCGCTAGCCCCCACGCTGCCATGTGTACTGAGAACAGACCATCGTATATATGGGATTGGATTTCATTTAAAAAAAACTGGAGTGCCCTACACAAAAAGATCACATTTACTGAAGCGTATACATCATATCTACAGTTACTGCATCAGTGCAAAAAGGAGCTCATTCCACGTATCCGGTATGCCCGGAAGGCACCAATGCAAACAATCATAAACCTCCCTCTGAACTTTGGTGCTATGGTTAGAGATGTGGCCCTCGCCGCGCAGCTGCGAGATCGCGGTGACATCCAGGAGCCTAACCCGAGTCCCGTTCACCGCGCGCTCCGCGGCCAGGTCGCTCGAGCGATCCCGCGAGACCCCGCTGCCGCCGGACAAGGGGACGGTGCTGTCGCACCTCCCCCCGGTGTCCCACTCGCCGCCGACGAAATGCACCGGCGAGATGGTCCTCAGGAAAACGCTCACCCGAGGGTGCCGCGCGAGCTGCGCGTCCGCCCACCTGGCGATGCTGTGGAGCTTGGCGCCCCTCGCACGGCTGAGGTTCGCTTCCCCCACCGGCTTCCCGCCGTCGTACAGCCTCCAGCGGTTCCTGCGGAACTTCACCTTGTTCCAGTGGTGGCCGGTGTTGAGCACCAGGGCGTCGAAGCTGGGGAGGTGCTCCTTCAGGAACGGCGCCGGCCGGTCGAGGTGCAGCGCGTAGCTCCTCCTCTCGTCCGTCAGAGGCTCCAGCTGGGACAGGGTGGCGGACCAGTAGAAGAGGATGGTGGTGTTGGTCTCTGGGAAGCGGTAGGCGGAGCCGCCCGGACTGAACGGCGACGGGGCCTTTTCGAGGCCGTATCTCCGGCCGACGTCTTCAACCTCGGGGCTGCGCTTGCCGCCTGTCGCGATGCACATCATGGACTGGAACTGCTCTCTGCCCAGCGAATCGCCCACGAACGCCAGAGTTCTGTTCCTCATCCTGTCATCAGGCATCGCCATGGATATGTTACAACTTACGATCGACGAGTCTTTCGCGGCAAAATCTATTGGAGAAGGGCGCAGATGATTGGAGCACGTACCGTTGCAGAAAGTTTGGCCCTGAGAAGTCGGGCATCTCGCAGTCATGCGGCTGCCACCGGTAGCTCTCGTACGAGAAATCTGTGCGTTCCGTCCTGCGGCAAGACCACATTCGTGACAGCCATCGCCTGCACTCGTTGCCGGAGTAGAGCGGCCTCCTCGCATCCGCTACCCACTTGCCCTTTGCATAGTTGCTACAGGCTATCAATTACCAAACAACACTCTGTCACTATTATATACACCGGGGGAGAATTCGATCGATGTGCACAGAGTTGAAACCGTGAAATCTCCGTGCCTGGAGAAACAACTCATCACACAAAGCTTGTGGTGAAATAAGAAGACGTGGAACAATGGAGCTTGACAACTGGTGAAGATGAAGAAGGATAGAAGAAGACGGGGGGAGATCGATGGATGCATGGGCGGACCAAGACGACGACAACGACGGCATGATTTTACACCCGGCGACTCCGTTTCACGTACGTACCTTGGGCCTGGGGAAGATGTCTGGCCGTTATTATGCTGCCGGAGTACGTGAGGACCGGGGATACGTCCAGCACGAACCAAACAGCAACCGGCAGGAGGAGGAGGAGGAGCACACGACCCAGGACCAAGAGCGGCCCGTCGACGACAAAGCCGCCTTTCATTTCCTGCCCCCAAAGCTGCTGCTACCCAGCTACGGGAGGAGCTTTACGACCGGCCGGAGCTTCGCCGAACTGACAATTGCTTCGCGCTTGCGTTTCTTTATCTCCATACGTTGAGGGGAGAACGTGGTCCTCGTGAAGAAGAGTTTCTCTCCTCTATTTTATAGGCATAGTATTAAGTAATGCGCCATTGAGATCATGTAGATCATCGAGTTGACTGTCCTCTCATCTGTGCTGGCGAGGAATCTCTACTAGCTCATCACAATTAGGACATCTCTACCTCATCCCATAGTTTAATTCCTTGTTTTGGGGGGAATTAATTTTTTTGCTCAACTAGCCCATCCCCAAACATTAATTCCTCGAATAAAATTTTGCCACGCAAAATTTAAACAATTCATTGCATAATTGAACAGTAATACCACATTAACACCATACATAGCATAATTAAACAGTCCATTACCTACTACATTACCACTACATCGACATGGAATTAGCTAAAGCATCAAGATAAACTAAATAGAACTAGACATATAAAAGAGTAGCTCTATCCTCCACGGAATGGAAGAACGCACGGTTCTTCATGACGAGTTGCGGGTCCTTGAGGAGCTCGGCCATGAAGGCGGCATCAGCTCATCCGGCCTCGAGCTATGCCTCGGCCTTACAGTGCTCCATTTCGTGGTGCATTTTGGCATGTATCTAAAAAAATTGCGAGAAGCATTTTCGCATTATTGATACTTATTTATATAAAGTTTCTCAATCTTAAGAAAGTTAACTTAGAGTCAAACAAATAGGACTTACATTTTAGGATGGAGGGAGTATGGGTTTGAAATTCTCTGAGGAGTCACATGCCTTTTCGAGGTAGCATAATATATCTGCAACAAAAATAGCTTCAATTCCATCGCAAAAAAAAAACTAGCTTCAGTGAATGATATTTTATGATTCCTTCGTCTTGTGGTTTGACCACATCGTCCGACGTAGTTGAAATTCATGCGTATTATTTGTTCATTAGCACGAAACTTCGAAACGATTGTAAATTGTTGGTTGGTTGGTTCAAACTATGGTCTGGTGATTAGTCGAGCAAAAAGTGCAGAAAAGAAGGGATGGGAAGTCAAAACACGACAAGGCAGACTGACACAACACAAAACTATGTAATTTTGGAAGCAACAGAAGCAGCAAAAGAGATCCATGATCTTAGATTTCATTTCCTATTTGATAGCAACGCCACATAAGAATGCAAGTTCAGAATGAGCCCCAAGCACTGCCAGGGAAGGGAGAGGTTCTGGGGTCTGGACAGGGGAGGGGAGATTAGGGGTTTTGGACGGCTGGGATGCTTTGATTGGGGAGATGGACGGTGGATTTTGCGTGGTATTAAATAGGCATAAATAAAAAAAAGGAACCGGATTAGGATCGGGGGGTATTGAACCCGACGTGAATCGAACACGCAACCTTCTGATCTGGAGTCAGACGCGCTACCATTGCGCCACGGATCCGGTGTGACATTATTCTTCCATTAATTTAGATATGGTAACCACACTCAGCCTGGACGTGTTATGCGTATCCTATGAAGGTACGGCAAGTGGTTAAGGAGCCAACGTCTTGTAATATAGTGGGCTTAAACATCTCCGAGATGTCTCAGAAGCCACATTCCTTACCTCTGATGATGACAGAAACCTGCCAACCGAAGTTACAGAACTATCTCAATGCACGATTACAATTTACAGACCTCCTTTGAAGGGTATGGCCATGGCTAAGCAATGCAGGAAGACACAATACGGATTGGGGATGGGATTCCAGAACAACTACACAGCATAGTGACAAAGACACAGAACTGCGTATTTGTAGGAGCAACCGAAGTAGAATCACACCTGACGCCTTTTCGAGCTTTAAGTCATGGATGGACACGACGAAGTGGAAATTCAGAATGCAACATGATCTTGGTTGCCAGTTGATAGCAATGCCACATGCTATACACGTCTGCACACAACTTGATCGGTCGGATACATAGCTATACATTACATGCTGTTAACTTTGTCGCCTGAAGATGGAGGAGCAAACTCTGCTATAGTTGAGTATTTTGGAGCATATTATTTTACAAGATCTCAACAGCACAAAGGCAAAAAAGAAAATTACAGTGGCTGGCTCCTGCCGAAAAAATGATTTATGTCATTACTATATTTTGCAGAAAAGAATGCCTTAATCCCTCCGTCGCATCTCCAGGTCTGAAGAAGATCAACGCCCTTACTGGGTGTTGCAAATCCTTGTCACATCAATTACTGCAAAAGAATGAAAAACCATCACTGGTTAGGTGGATAGTTCTCATAGAATAACTGGCAGTTCACCCTAGTTTACACTGACAGATTGGGAGTTAAGGCTTAGGAACATTCTTATTCGACTGCACACAATCCTAATGCAGCAAACATTGCAACTGCATACACTCAAGCTAGTGACATTGGTGTTGATGTGGACTGAATCTATCCCACTTCTGATGAGATGCTCTAACAATTACAATGTACTAACGCATGTAGGCTGTGCAGTGCATATGTGTGCATGGATCTCTTGACTCTACTGACAACAATCTAACAGAAAAGTTTGTCCCCATTTTGTCTTTGGTCCTAGTTCCAATCTGTTTTGCAGGTTGGTTTCCCTCCTCTGCACAACACATAATACAGAACTTTCTCCTGTGAACTTCAAAAGGAATTGACACAAACTACAAATGCTGGAACCAAGTTATGTATTTTAACATTTCACCGGATAATAATGATACAGAAGAAGATGTATAGAGACGGCAGAAAAAAGAGGACCTAAGCATCAGACTTCGAGGTTGACGGAGGGCATCTCGAACTCGGAGGTGATCTCCGCGATCTGCTTGCGGACGCTCATGTCGATGAAGTTGGAGCTGTCGCGGCCGTACTGCACGGTGAATCCGGCGATGAGCTCCGGGTCAAGGCGGGTCTTGATCCGGACGTTGGCGGCGCCGGTGATGTTCTGCACGTGCGTGGCGATCTGCGCGAGGTCCTGCGACTCGAGCTGCACCACGGAGGTGACGACGGCCTCCTCGGTGCCGGTGAGCGCGTTGTAGGCGGTCTCGAACTCGCGCACGATCTGCGGCATCAGGCTGGCGCGGGTGTTGTCGATGACCACGTTGAGGAAGTTGACGGTGTGCGGCTGCAGCTCCGACGACTTGGCGATCTCGTCGATGAGCGCCGTCTTCTCCTCGCGCGGCACGGTGGGGTTGTCGAAGAA
>NW_024116323.1:0-9198 GCF_003073215.2 Triticum urartu | reverse complement strand
GTGGGCCGTGGGGGTGGGGCCGGGAGGCGATTTATGGGGCGTGCCTGCGTGGGATGTGTGGGTGCGTGGCTGACGGACTGGCGGTTGTTACCCCTTTCCCGGGGTTTTTTCCAGTTCTTTTCTTCTTTTTGTTTTTCGTGTGCTGGAAGGGGACGGAAGGAGGAGTAACTATTACGACGGCAAACTCCCCTTTAATAGTACAGATTTAGGTATTCTCACATTCAGATCCTCTAGATTTGGGCTGTTTAATGCTTTTACTGATAATGATATATACAGATCTTTGATGCTTTCTATGTGCTCTCAACTCCCAAATAAGGCAATAAATGATGAACAATTCTAGCTGTAGTTTCTAGTTTGTTCATGAAGTCCTGTAAATAAAGACACGACATATTTACGTTTCGAACATTAGCTTGTGGTCGTGCACTGCACACTGCACAGCCTGCCCGCAGTCTTTCAGTTTACTATTAGTATTCACGAGTATTACTATATGTGTTTAGTTAGTTTTTCTCACTTGTGTTGTGGATGGATACTCTAGGTTGAATACACAGAATATTTTTCTGGTCAAACATCTTATGCAATGGCAGAAGCTCCAAAAGAGGCTCTTCCTCACAATTGCCGGCCTGATTTTGGTGCTGTATGGTCAACAACAGCAAAGTTCAAGGTACACTACTATGGAACATCTACTCCCTCCGTTCCAAAATAGATGACTCAACTTTGTACTAACTTTAGTACAAAGTTAGTACAAAATTGGGTCATCTATTTTGGAACGGAGGGAGTAGTTCACATGAGAAAGAACATCTAGTTCACATGAGAGTATGAGACATACATAATGTTCTCTCCAGTGGTTTTTTGAATCTTCAGTTGTTTGCACGCCCTTTGCGTATATCATGTTTAGTTATCAAGAGGTCATCATTTTATTATCGTCTTTTCTTGTAGGTCAATGAATCATACAAGTGCAGGTACACACTGGGGAGTACCAAAGCTGACATTTATTCAGACAAGCTATTCAATTGCACTGCTGAGGATCCTTCAATAATTGAAATGCTGAAAAGGATTTTTGTACTGTGAGTATATATGCCCTCTAATTTTCTACCTGCTGCATGGGCATCGCCTTACCTTCTCATAATGTGATAACATATGTTAATCCACATATCCTTAACCAGAAGTCGATAGCCGAAAGTACTCGTTGCTCTTATTTGCACTGGTAATCTGACTAGCTCTAGTGCTTTATGCTTATCAATTGGCTTTGTTTCTTATACTTGGGTTGCATTGTTGCATCACCACTTAATTTCAAGCTGTAAACTCTAGGAACTTAAGAATCTGTGGTTGTTTAAAATGGTTACTTTTTCCCTTCAGTTCTTCAAATGGTCATTTATCCTTAATATTTCCATTTGCTTCTGTTTAACTTGAGATTGAAACATGACAGGTTTTCAAAGTTCTGCAAGTCAAAAGATTTCAGTTCGTGGTGGATGCTTGGATATGCGGCAGCAGGGGTCGTGGCGGGCGTGCTGAGCTCCATACTCATCACAATAGCAGTAAGAATCCTGCGAGGAGTGTTCCTTGCTGCCGCCAGGCGGGCTGTGAGCAACCATAGCATCAGGGTGTTTGCTTACCGTTTCAAGCGGGCGTGCCTTCTTGTTGCGTATATATCTTTCGTTGGCTGGATCACCTTGCAGTACAGCAAAATGGTTGGGCTGAAGGAGCTTGTGCTGGACTTCAAACTCTTGGAGAGGTTCTTGTAAAATGTAAACGGGTTTCGGCAATGTATGTCAAATAAGCCGATCCCCTTGTGTGATGTAACCTAGTGTAACTTATCCTGCCTTGCTTCGATATGCAGCCGCCCATGAACAGGTGGATGAATCATGGGTAGCTAGTAGCTACAGTGGGCATGGAGTAACTCCCATCTGTTGTAACCTGCAATGCAACATGTATCACAATCATCGTAATGACAGTTTGGGGGGCTTGGAAATGTGGTCTAACTTTCTGGCTCTGAATGCGAAATCACGGTTAGGGGCCTCTTCGATACGCTGGAATTTTTCTCTGAATCAAAGAGGATAGTTATGAACATTTTTTCAAACTGAATTTTTTGATGGGATCAGAGTATACCTGGCCAAACCTCGGGCTTTGGGCCGGGCCTAGCCAAGCCTGAGACAAAAAATCCAGGCCCGGGCCTGGCCCAGCCCTGGCATTGGGACTGTTTTTGGGCCCAAGCCCGGCCCAAACGCGTAAAAGCCCGCCGGGCCTTGGGCCCCTTCAGGAAAATAGCAAAAATGACAGACAAAATCTAGGCCGGGCCCGGCCTGGAAGCAGTGCCGGGCCGGGCCGGGTCAGGCTATTTCGGGCTGGGCCGTTCGGGCCGGGCTGCCGATGGCCAGGACTAGATCAGAGGTACATGCTAGACAAACTATGCCTAAAGCTTTTCAGTTAAGATAAGAAAAACTCTGCCTGATAATAAAGCTCTTTTACTCCGGAAGCCTTCTCTGAGCTTCTTGGAATTCAGAAATTTCCTCTGGAACAACAGTACTTCCAATGTACTCCCTCCGTCCCATAATTTAAGAGTGTTTTTGACACTGCACTAGTGTAAAAAACGCTCTTATATTATGGGACAGAGGGAGTAGCTCTTATGATGCTTTAATACTTGGAAAAAAATGGCAGTGCATAAAAACTGTATGTTGCCACTGCATGGTTGTTTCCTGGAAGAAGAAGAAAAAATGGAGCCGTATACGTTTCTAGAACCCTTTAGACATGGACAGCCATCTCCAGCAGGACATAAGCAAATGTATTTGATTTCCAAGTCTCCAACTGTTCCACTGAGCACTCAAGCTCAGCACCTACTTGGCCTCGTCTTCCATTTTGATGCGCCCGCCCACCATGTCAAACGCTCCCGTTCTCCTGCGCGTGCGTCGGTGCGTGCACGGGACCCATGGAATCTGTCGTCCCCATCATCCCGGCCGCGGCGAAGAATGGTCAAAGTCGCCTCCCCGGCTGACCCCCAAAGGCGAAGACCAGTGGTATTTCCCAACCAGGTGGCACGAGCACGGCCGTCCCGTGCGTGGCATCCACGCCACAAGCAGCACTGCAGGTCAAGTTCGCACGGCGGTTGTGTCCGGATCGCGCAGCGCAACCGATGGATGGCTCTCGAACTCCCCCGGAAGCCGGCGACGACGTTCCCCGTCACGAGCTCCTCGGCCACTCCGTTAGGAATCTTTTACTCCCTCCGTTTCAAATTACTTGTCTGTCAACCAGACAGAGACTTGCACGGCAAGCAGTTGATCCTGTTTAGATTATACTCTCTCCGTTTCATAATGTAAGACGTTTTTTGACACTACATTAGTGTAAAAAAACGTCTTACATTATGAGACAGAGAGGGAGTACTTTTTAGCAAAGATTCCATTTAGATTAGACAACTGCTGTGCTGCGCTGCCGCTCCGCCCAGGAAGCAGCGCGCGCCGGCCGAGCCCGCCGCACTATGCATTATTGTGTGGTGGGTACAACTGTGTCAAATTAAATATGCACACCTATTTAAACTAAGTAGTCTGTTTACATCAAAAATAAATAACTAAATTAAGTAGTACTCTGTTAGCAGCCCTTCATGCACGAAAATAGTATAGTATGTGTAACAACATATAAGAATATTTTTGTTTTGAACTGAACCACAAAAGAATTGGATCATCCATGACAGTTAGCTGTTGGGCGAGTGCGCACATGTCTTTTTTTCTCCTTCTCTATCCAGGGAGAATGCGCACATGTTGATGTTGTCTAGTGACATTCCGGGAAGCACCGTGCCGTGCCGTTCCCGACACGCGAGTTCCCCTATAAAACCATCTCCAGCAAAAACGTTTCTTGCCATCACTCAGTTTACCAGATCAACACCAACAGAAATCACTTCCCAGCAACCAAGACTTCCCATTCGATCCGATCACAAGAAAATATTATATCCTCAAGCTTTTCGACCGGCGTATTTTAGTAGTTCAACAGCCAACACCATGAGCTCTCGGATGGCCGGAGCCACGCTGCTGCGCCGCGCCGCGAGCGCGAGGGGCATCATGCCCGCCGCCGCGAGGGTCTTCCCCGCGCGGATGGCCAGCACCGAGGCCGCCGGCCCGCGTGCCAAGCAAGAAGAAGCCACTGAAAAGCCCCAGGGCGCAACAGCGCCGGAGCAGAACAAGAAGGCCGTGCCGAGCTACTGGGGTATCGAGCCGCGGAAGCTCGTCAAGGACGACGGCACGGAGTGGCCGTGGTTCTCCTTCAGGCCGTGGGACACGTACAGGCCGGACACGTCCATCGACGTGGCCAAGCACCACGAGCCCAGGGCGGTGGCGGACAAGGTGGCGTACCTCATCGTGCGGACGCTGCGCAAGGGCAGCGACCTCTTCTTCCAGCGCCGGCACGCCAGCCACGCGCTGCTGCTGGAGACGGTGGCGGCCGTGCCGCCCATGGTGGGCGGCGTGCTGCTGCACCTGCGCTCGCTCCGCCGCTTCGAGCACAGCGGCGGCTGGATCCGCGCGCTCATGGAGGAGGCCGAGAACGAGCGCATGCACCTCATGACCTTCATGGAGGTGACGCAGCCGCTGTGGTGGGAGCGCGCGCTCGTGCTCGCCACTCAGGGCGTCTTCTTCAACGCCTACTTCGTCGGCTACCTCGTCTCCCCCAAGTTCGCGCACCGCTTCGTTGGCTACCTCGAGGAGGAGGCCGTCCACTCCTACACCGAATACCTCAAGGACCTCGAGGCCGGCTTGATCGAGAACACGCCCGCGCCGGCCATCGCCATAGATTACTGGCGCCTCCCCGCCGACGCCAGGCTCAAGGACGTCGTCACCGCCGTGCGCGCCGACGAGGCGCATCACCGTGACGCCAACCACTACGCATCGGACATCCATTACCAGGGAATGACACTGAATCAGACGCCTGCGCCACTCGGCTACCACTGATCAGTTCAATGGACGACCATAGATCGATGCCTGCTCAGTCCACCGCTGTCATCTACTACCACTGTCGCCGACGTTTGTCCCGTTAGTTTGAGAAGATGGATTGTTGCGCGCGCAGTATGTTTATGTCTATGAGTTTTGTGTCACTTTGTACCCAAAGATATGTTTTGTAAGCTGGTAATTCTTGTAAATATGATTTGATTACTTTTCTTGAAAAAAAAACATGTGACATTTGGGTACAAAGTGATACTATTACTTGTGAATAACATATTTTTAACGGATATTCAATATGCATGCTTTCCTAGGCAAAATGCCACCCACCAAAACATCTCATCGTTAAAGCTCTTAAATCATAAAATCTAAATGGATTTACATATTGACAGCTTGTTGATAAAACTAACGCCATATATGCTCTCTGATCTATTACTATTTGCACTGACCATGTTTAGATGAATGATCTCCAAGAGAGATGTGTGTATGTTAGTTGGGTTTAACCTTGACAGTAATCTATCTCACTGACAGAAAGAGAGAAAAATCTTCTATTATGTCATTTCCACTAATTAAGGATGAAACGATAGCTGCCTAGTTGTCTCGGTGATGAGTTGGAGGTAAGAGAATATATTGTCATTAAAAGATAGCTGCCTAGTTGCCTCGGTGATGAGTTAGAGGTAAAGAGAATATATTGTCAACATTACGTTACTCTCTGTTTAATGCAACACTCTATTTTTACTTAATACTCCTAGAGATGCATGCTGGATAGCATTCTCGAGCGGAGTGTTAGCTGTAGATGTAGTTGGATAACAGTCTAGAGATATAGGGACGTAATGACTATATGAAATCATGACATATATTATCAATCATAAAAATGCAATTAATCGATACACAACTGTAATTTGTTTCACCACATAGATGCTATGTTTTTTTCCAGAGATGCCACTAGTGAAGTTATGGATCCCGGTCCGTTATTCCTCATAATCATGACCTCGATCACTTGTGTTGTTATTCTTACCGTTTTTATTTTTGTTTTATAGATCATGTGATACGCTTATCTTTGTAACTATCAAAGCTGCGGAGATTGATAACCTCATTAGACAAGTTGGGGCCAAGAAGTTCTTAATTCTATGCAAGTATTGATAATTAACTCGTAACTTGAGCACCCCAAGGATTGACAACATTGGTTCTTCACTGAGGAAAATTTGTTGCTTTCTACAAACCCCTACTCTTCGTGGTTCAACGATTTTCTATAAATATAATAGGAAGTGCTAAACCGAAGGCTTGACAAATCATGAGAACTGATTCGAAGTTGTGAAAGTATTTATCCACCACCCTTGCCATATCCTCATGATCAACATATATGGGTCCATCCATCTTGAGCTTGCCGACAAAATTCTTGCACTTCATGTTATTGGCATGTAGGTGAAAGAACCGTGTATTCGCGCCCCCTCCTTCGGAGAGAGCAACCTGGATTAATGGTGCACCAAGGTCATCTTGAGTTGGCGCTGGACCTAACAATTTCTTGTTGAGCAATTTGTGTAGAGCCCTCTCATGCGCAGAAAGAGGCCCGGACTCCATAGCAACAAGCGCAAGATCACTCAGTGGCAATCCAAATCTAGATCTTGGTATTACCTATGAAATTTTCAATCTAGCTTTTCAATCGTCCGGCCGCAACCCTCTTTTTAGCAGGCACCCTCTTAAATAGATTTTTAATTTGCGTGTAGGATATCCATACGCCAGGTACCACATCCTTGAAGCATGGCACGTTTGGCCAATAGGACTCAAATTAGAAGCGGCTGGCAGAGTGGAGATCAACGACAAGATCCATTAGTAGCGGGTAGTGATCATAAGCATGGTTTTGGTTATCGATATGATATTTTCTTTACCTTAAGACGGAATTTGTGGATATGCTGGTTATCAAAAAATACTGCACAACTATCACTTGAAATATTTCAAACAAAAATTAAATAAAAAATTCTAGCTTATAAAAATAGGTATCGAAATCCCTTGATAAAGAATTATGAGGCTTACATGATGGTAGCCCCTCTAGGTTAAACATGTTTGCACATTATTGTGAACTTATGTCTGTAGTTAGTACTCCTTGTGATAACATCTTCTAGTATGGGGCGATGGAGTAGATAAAAATAGAAAAAAATATACATCTTGGGACTCAAACTTGCTAACGTGTCGATGTGGAGGGCACACTGTACTGAAGGAAATATGCCTTAGAGGCAATAATAAACTTCTTATTTTTATTTCCTTATATCATGATAAATGTTTATTATTCATGCTAGAATTATATTAACCGGAAACTTAGTACAAGTGTGAATACATAGACAAACAAAGTGTCCCTAGTATGCCTCTACTAGACTAGCTAGTTAATCAAAGATGGTTAAGTTTTCTGACCATAGACATGTGTTGTCATTTGATGAACGGGATCACATCATTAGAGAATGATGTGATGGACAAGACTCATCCGTTAGCTTAGCATAATGATTGTTTAGTTTTATTGCTATTGCTTTCATCATGACTTATACATGTTCCTTTGACTGAGATTATGCAACTCCCGAATACCGGAGGAACACCTTGTGTGCTATCAAACGTCACAACGTAACTGGGTGATTATAAAGATGCTCTAAAGGTGTCTCCGAAGGTGTTTGTTGGGTTGGCATAGATCGAGATTAGGATTTGTCACTCCGAGTATCGGAGAGGTATCTCTGGGCCCTCTCGGTAATGCACATCACTATAAGCCTTGCAAGCAATGTGACTAATGAGTTAGTTATGGGATGATGCATTACAGAACGAGTAAAAAGACTTGCCGGTAACGAGATTGAACTAGGAATGATGATACCGACGATCGAATCTCGGGCAAGTAACATACCGATGACAAAGGGAACAACGTATGTTGTTATGCGGTTTGACCGATAAAGATCTTCATAGAATATGTAGGAGCCAATATGAGCATCCAGGTTCCGCTATTGGTTATTGACCAGAGATGTGTCTCGGTCATGTCTACATAGTTCTCTAACCCGTAGGGTCCGCACGCTTAACGTTCGATGACGATTTGTATTATGAGTTATGTGATTTGATGTACCGAAGTTTGTTCGGAGTCCCGGGTGACATCACGGTCATGACGAGGAGTCTCGAAATGGTCGAGAGGTAAAGATTCATATATTGGAAGGTTGCATTCGGACATCGGAATGGTTCCGAGTGATTCGGGCATTTTTCCGGAGTACCGGAGGTTACCGGAACCCCCCGGGGAAAGATATGGGCCTTATGGGCCATAGGAGGGAGGCTAACCAGCCCACAAGGGAGGAGGCCTAATTGGACTTGGGAAGGGGGTGCCACCCCCTTTTCTTCTCCTACTCCCTCTCCTTCCCCTTTTCCCCCTCAAGTAGAAGGAAAAAAGGGTGGGGTCGAATCCTACTAGGACTAGAGTCCTAGTAGGACCCTCTCTCCCTGGTGTGCCCCTTGTTGGCCGGCCTCCTCCTCCCCTCCTTTATATACGGGGGCAGGGGGCACCCCAAAGACACACAAGTTGATCTTTAGCCGTGTGCGGTGCCCCCTCCACAGTTTTCCACCTCGGTCATATTGTCGTAGTGCTTAGGCGAAGCTCTGCGTCGGTAACTTCATCATCACAGTCACCACACCGTCGTGCTAACGAAACTCTCCCTCGGCCTCAGCTGGATCAAGAGTACGAGGGACGTCACCAAGCTGAACGTGTGCAGATCGCGGAGGTGGAGTGCATTCGGTACTTGATCGGTTGGATCGCGAAGACGTTCGACTACATCAACCGCGTTACTAAACGCTTCCGCTTTCGATCTACGAGGGTACGTGGACACACTCTCCCCGCTCGTTGCTATGCTTCTCCTAGATAGATCTTGCGTGATCGTAGGCAAAAAATTTAAAATACTACGTTCCCCAACAGTGGCATCTGAGCCAGGTCTATGCGTAGATGTTATATGCATGAGTAGAACACAAAGAGTTGTGGGCGATAATAGTCATACTGCTTACCAGCATGTCATACTTTGGTTCGGCGGTATTGTTGGATGAAGCGGCCCAGAACGACATGTAACACCCTCGATGCGACTATATCTCCCACGTGTCGAGGCATGACTTAGAGGCATAATCGCATTGAAGGCATATGTCGCAAGTCAGGTAATCATCACAAACATCCCATGTAATATAGATAACGAAAAGGGATAACATAGTTGGCTTACACTCGCCACGTCAATCAAGTACATAAATAACATACATCATCCAAACACTCATGGCC
>NW_024116322.1:0-10311 GCF_003073215.2 Triticum urartu | reverse complement strand
GATGGCTGCCACGGCCCCCTCCGTCTCCTGTAGCGACAGGAAGGGGATGGCAGGGGTGGGCTGGGCCGTTTTCTTGGGCTAATGGGCCACATGGCCCAGTAGATTAATTTTGTTTTTATTTTCTTTTGTCTTTTTTCCTTTTTTTTCCTATTTCTTTTCTATTTTATTTTTAGTTCCTTTTTATTTTAGGTTTTATCAAATTTACCACTAGCACCTAAATTAGTACTTATAAATATGTCAGTGCCCCATTAGTTCGGGCAATTAATAAATTAGCTTAATATTTTATTAATTGAAAAAGTCATTTAATTATCTGTTTCTGCTACTGTTTTACTTATTTCAGAATATTTAAACATTTTGTAAAAGTGTGGCTACTTCACCAAAATAATGTATGGATTATTTTCCGCAAACCGAGCATTTCAGTTTTAACGTTTGAAAACTTTTGGTGTTTGTCATTAACTCAAATTTGAATTTGAATCATTTTGAACTAACGCGAGATTAGTAACAGTAGTCGTGGTGACGTGGCATACTGTAGTCTAATTATCCGGGCGTCACATCGCCGTCATGATGGCCGTCGAGAAATAGCGCACGTACTTGCAACGGGGCCCCTTCACCATCATCACGGATCACAAAAGCCTTTGCAACCTGCAAGATCAGCAGCTCGCCACCGATCTGCAACGCAAGGCCATGGCCAAGCTGGTGGGACTCCAATTCAAGTTCCGCTACTGACGAGGCAGCGAAAATGGAGCCGCGGATGCTCTTTCTCGAGTGGGCGCGACCCTGAACCTCGACGCGCTCTCCATCTGCTAGCCAACATCGGTGCAAGAGGTGGCAAACTCCTACGCCACAGACACCGATGCGCAGGATCGCCTGGCGCGTCTCGCGATCCACAGTCCTGACGACGACGGCTACGAGCTCTACAAGGGGCTCATCCGCAAGCAGGAGCGCTTGTGGATCGGCAAGAACACGGCCTTGCGCACCAAGATCACCAGCGCTCAGCACGACAACGCGGCCGGTGGTCACTCCGGCACTACGGGCACCTACCAGCGCATCAAGAAACTTTTTGTGTGGGACGGATTGAAAACCGACGTCACCGACTACGTGCGGCAGTGCCCAGTGTGTCAGCATGCCAAACACGAGCAATCCAAGCCGGCGGGCATGCTCGCACCCTTGCCCGTGCCGACCGCTCCCTGGCGCGACCTCACCATGGATATCGTGGATGGCTTGCCATCGTCGGAGGGCTTCGATTCCATCATGGTGGTCGTCGACAAGCTGACCAAATCAGTGCACTTCATTCCGCTTCGTCACCCATTCAAGGCCCCTTAGGTCGCCAAGGTCTTCTGGGATCAGATTGTCAAGCTGCACGACATCCCCAGCTCCATCGTCTCTGACCGCGATTGTGTCTTCACCAGCGCACTCTGGCGTGAACTCTTAGCCAGCACGGGCACCAAGCTGCTCTTCTCCACTGCGTACCACCCCCAGACAGATGGCCAGAGCGAACGCGTCAACCAGTGCATGGAGATGTACTTGCGTTGCGTCGTGCACGAGGCACCCCGGCAATGGTGTCGATGGCTACCTATAGGGGAATTCTGGTACAACTCGTTGTTCCACTCCTCGATCAAATGTACCCCCTTCAAAGCTCTTTATGGCGTTGAGCCCAACCTGGGCGCCATGACACTCTGGGACGACAAGACGGTGCCCATGATTGACGGCGATCCCTGGGACTGGGGACTGCACACGGCGCACCCGCATGAGCAAATCCTTCGCGCCCAGCACCGATTCAAGAAACAGGCCGATCAACATCGCTCAAAGCGCTCCTTCGTGGTGGGCGACGCTGTTCTCCTCAAGCTCCAGCCCTACGCGCAGTCGTCCGTGGCAAACAGACCCTGCGCCAAGCTGGCGTACAAGTACTTCGGATCATTCTCGGTGATCGACAAGATTGGCAAGCTGGCGTACAAACTGGAGTTACCGGCGGACAATAAGATCCACCCCGTCTTCCACGTATCACAGCTCAAGCCATTCACCCCCAATTACACACCAGTCTTCTTCGAGCTGCCACGACCCCCTGATCTCGCAGGCCATGACGACGAACCGGTGGAGATCGTGGAGCGTCGCATGGTCAAGCACGGCACCAGCGCTCTGTTGCAAGTCAAGGTGCGATGGCGCAATGACGAGACGGCGACCACTTGGGAAGACTACGACACCCTTCGCCGCCGCTTTCCGCAAGCACCGGCGTGGGACGCACCATCGGTCGGCGACGGAGGCCAGCTCGAAGCATCTCTCAAGAAGACGCTCGTTTTGAAGGAATGGGAAATGTCACACCGGCATCACCAGGAGATGATGCGGTGGACGTGTGATATGGTGGACCCCAATGCCTGGTGGCACGAACCCACCTGTAAGGCGAGTTGCCATGTGTGGCGCGGCTATTTAGCCAGCTGGAACCAGTAGGCAGGCATTTGATGTGTATGATGTATCTCTGAACCTAACTCACCTACGCTGTACCTCCTCCCTTGGAAAGAAACGTCTTCCCCAAGTCTCGATCTCATCCCCTTCCCCTCTCCGATCCCCTCTTGCGATGATGAGTTCGTGACAAACACGCGCTCAAAAACTGCTTTGCGCGTTAAAATTTGGGTTTTTTGGGCGCCGGACTGCTCTAGCAGAAGCTGTAAAATAGTGCGCACAAAAAAGGGATCGGGCGGGCGCTGAAAAACGCTTTCGCGTGCTGCAAATTTGAGGTTCCGGATTGCGCGCTTCATAATTTACACTACATGTTTTTTTAGGCGCGCGTTTTTGGGCATCTGATAAAGCAATATGGGATACGGCGTGCTAAAAGTGCTAAAGTGTGGCGTGCTAAAACTATTCTAGAGCACGAAACTTTTGTGTGCCTGTTGAAGATGCTCTTAGTACGCGAAATTAGTCCCCGCCGTTCCGTGCCCTCACGCACGGCCGCCTCATCTCGCTCTCCCTGCCCTGCTTCTGCTGATCCTATTCATAAGGCATCTACGCGACGCGGCCTTCTTCAGTTGTCAAATCTTCCGGATCCAACCAGCGGGAAGTAGCGAAGAACCCAATGTTTGACTCATCGGTACATCACACCATGCATCTACTAATCTCAATCCTCAATTCCTCTGAATATCATTGTTGAGCTGTGGGCAATCTCCAGCCAGTCAGTACCCTTTTACGTGGGCTGTTGCAAGGTAGGGAATGAAAAAAAAATGGAACAACCCGACCCTTTTTACATGGGCTGTTACAAGCTAGCGAAAAAAATAAGGAACAAATCGAGCCTTTTTACATGGGCTGCTGCTGGCTTCACCTCAAACAATACTTGTTTTGAGGGTTGAGGCACCTGACCATTAGCAAAACCGGCAAAAAAACATATACTCCCTCCGTCCAGGTGCATAGGGCGTCTTATAAAAAATTAGTATTCCAAATATATAAGTCACCATGCATGGAATAAGGTATTCCAAATAGGAATTATTATTGTCATTGATTTTTGGTTTAGTCTTCTCCATCCAATCTTCACACACCTAGGTTGCGATGCAACACCTTAGATGCTCTATGCATCTGGACGGAGGGAGTAATGGGAAATTCGACTGGAAAACAAGTCTTGTAATAAGCTAGAAATTCGAAGAAACGCTATACGGCGCGTTTGGTACAGCGCAGGTAACGTATTCAATGTTTCCTATCGGGAAGCGCTGCGTCGGAATACTTTTACGTAATACGTTCATTGTTTGGTTTGTGCGCCGGGTCCCGACTTCTAATCCGTGCCGAGTCGGGCGGTTTTGATTTTCTGAACCGCCGTATCAGAAAGCGTGGTTAGGGAAACCATCGCTCCCGAAACAAACGTAGAACGCTGCAATCGGAAGACGCGCTTTTTGCTGCGAACCAATGTTTTTCTCGACAAGCTGCATGATAGCCGATGGTGTTGACTCCTTGGTCCATACAAGACGAGAAAGGAGTATCTTTCCAACAGTACTCGCCACCAATTCTTTGGTCTCAAGGAAAAGTTTCCAAATATGCCCTGTCTGTTGACCCAAGGGAAGACTTTGACCATATTTCCCTAATAATAATACAGAAAGGAGAACGCATACACAGTTGTATTTGCGTTACCTATAAAACAAGACATGCACGCACAAGGAGAACACATGAGAAGCTGGGACAGGAAGGATAACGCATCATGAAGCGTTCTACTTCTCCTCCTTCGTCCTTGGTACGCAGCGTTGTGATCCTTGCTCTGATATGCTGTTCCCTGTCATGCTCGGCGTCGGCAAGAGGTAACTAATTACTACTCCCTCTGTTTGAAAAAGGTTGTCCCTTAAATGGATGTATTTAGCACCAAATTAGTGATAGATACATCCATTTGACAGACAAGCTTGGGACAAGCTTTTCTGGATGGAGAGAGTACTTCCTCTCTAAACAAATATAAAAATGTTTAGATCTCTACTCAATCCCTCTGTAAAGAGGGAGTACTACTAGCTAGTAATCCCACGTCGGCATCATGTGTGTATTGTGCATGCAGTACGTATTTATGTTTGGGGTGAGAAGGATTGATGGTTCATGCTAATGCATATGCACGCAGTTGCTCTTGACGGAAGCCATGAGCCAACGAGTCCTCCGCCGCCGGTGCCAGGTCGCCAGGTCTCTCCGTCACCTCCAACTCCAGTTCCAAGGCCTCCGGTCCATCCTCCGCCGCCACCGCCACCCAAGCCGGAGATGTCAGCACTGGCGCCGCACCGCAAGACCCTGCAGCAAGCTGTTAGGAAGGCCATTTAATTATGCACGAAACAGTGCCGCTTATATATTCTTTTCATCTATGTATGATCCATCATGGTGCTAAATAATTGAGACGATAAATAATGATATTAGCGTACCTATGCTTATTCTTAACTCTTTTCTTTTTATAAACATACGGTACAAACACAAACATTATTTTGATATATTCACCCTGGATGCGTTTGGTTGCCTGCAAATAGCCCAATCAAATAAGCGCAGGAAGAATTCGACCTGTTTGGTTGCCTAGATTCACTGCTTGGGCTGCATAGCATGAACTTTAAAACACCTCTAGGCCTACATCACTGGAAACGCTTGATTCAGCCGTTTCCAGTGAGCCATACTCGAGCGATGCAAAGGAGCGCATGTGGGTGGCTCTCGTGGTCGTGGTGCAGTTACTCGTGAGCTGGTGCAGCTAACTGCAACTAATACATGTGTTTGCACATGTTCTAATTAATCTCCTCTTAATCTCTTTCATCTAACCCCTTCCAATCTACACAACGGTATTCCGATTCGAGATAATGTTTACATGAAAAGATGCACATTGATGTTATGGGTCCATTTGGATGACCTGTGTGTAGTTTCATCGACTGTAAATGCTCAATTTTGTGTTCATATTTGGAGCTACTTTCGACGAATTTCATCAAATTATTCGTGCAGGGTCGACCATTCGAAATTTTCTTTGACCGGTAGTTTCATCTCGTTGTTTCATACGACTTTTGTGTTGTATGTTATCTGTTTTGATTCCCGTAGATGAGTAGATCTACATCTTTCTACTGTACCGTAGGAATGCATATGTGTGGTCAGTTTTAACGAGACTTGGCTTAATCTCTTTCACCCAGTACCTTCTAATCTACACAATGGCACTCCGATTTGGGATAAGGTCTACACAAAAAAGAAGCACATCGATGTTGTGGTCCTATTCCGATGATCGGTTCATAGTTTTCTTGACCATAAATGCTTAATTTCATGTTCATGTTTAAAGCATTTTTTGTTGAATTTCGTAGAATTCGTCGCGCACGGTCGACCGTTTAAAATACCCTTTGACCAGTAGGTTTATCTAAATGTTTCAGAAGACTTTCATGTTGTACTTTTTCTGTTTTAACGGTCATATATGTATAATGTATCAAGGTGGTCGTGTGGTGGTTTATGATTTAGAAGAAATATGAGTGGCTCCTTTTAGTTATCACTGATCAACGTCAATCTTCCCGGATGGACGCCATGTTGTGCCCGGCGCCACCATCGGCGTCGTTCCTCTCGGCCTCCTTACTCGTAGTCTATTATACTGGCATCGACATCGCAAGCACAATGCCAAGGAACTCTATTGTAACTATGTGTTTCATGTGTGGTTGTTAACTCTTAATCATGTTGCCTGTATTCAACAAAATACCAGGCACTTGCATCAGCCTAGTCAATGCAGGAAACCAAACGGCAAGCAAAAATTGCTTCCCTATTGCAGTGAGTCTATATGCAAGCAACCAAATAATGTGCAGATGATGGTTTTTACCCTGCATTTGCTCAACCATGGCCAACTGAGACAAGTATTGAATACATGCAAACTAGATGCAGGCATCCAAACGCATCCCCTATGAATCCACACAAGCCCACAATACCCCTATGAACTTCTATGATAAAGTGAGCCAATGTGCTAGTCACTATTGTGCCAGCGGTTAGTGGCATGACTCATGATACTTCATGAAATTGACTATTGACTTAAACTGCAATCGAAGTAGCGTTGTGAGGCTCCTATCCACATGGAACCACCATCACCACACCACCAATCTCCCCCCGCCCCGCCCCCAACCCTCTCTCTCCATCCCTGAAATTAAAATCGTTTGCATATTACACAACAATAAAAAACTAAAATTGCAACTACGTATTTGCACTAAATATTGAGCTAATTGCATCGAATGCACACGAACTTGGCTTGAGGTACACATAATTCCATGAAGTTGTAAAATGCAATAGTAATCCACAAACTTGGCAAAAGCAATGCATGACCTTTGTCGATATGGTAATGATGACGGCTCACTCGAGCATCATTTTCCTCCTTGGTTGCATCGTTGAGGAGCTCAAGCTCACCTTTGTTCGTCCCTCGTGGTCTTGACCCCCCGTGAAAACCTAGGTTTGGCTTGCCGGGTCGGATGACGTTGGCGTCAAAGATGTCACTCCCTCCATGGAGGCATGATTCTTGGTTCTATATCCCTAGGTTGACGCGTGTTCCGGTGGCCCATGCTATTGCTATAGCTGCCTGTCCATATCTGCATCCGCATCATGCCAGCGCCGCTACCATGGATGGCATGGGTAGTGGATCACGGAGGACTCCATGTCGTGGCATCTTGGTCACCCGGGGAGACATTTGAAGTGACGATCATTGGTGTATGTTGCCTCAGACAAGGGATGTGGCAACATGTACGGTGTGTGTGGTGGTGTGTGGTGTCTGGTCGTTCCGAGGCTTCGACAACGGTTGCTGTGCGTGATTGGCTGTCTGCAATGCCATGCCATCTCCAAAGCAGGAGTGGCCAAATTTACCCTCTTTTCAGATTTTGTTTCTCGCTTCCTGTGACAGGATTTGCACCATACTTGTTAGTCTGCATGGCATATAGGCTTGGGTTTGTTTGGTGGTGCATGTCGTAATATTTGCCTAGTAGTTGTTGGTTGTAGTCTTGTCTTGAGTTCATGGGTGTTTCGGCCTAGTCTTAGGCTGGTAGGATCATAACTTTCTCTTTTTTATCAATGCATCGAGACGCAAACTTTGCATTTTCTTAGACAATAATAACAATTTAACATAGTAACTTGTTCCAAAAATCTAGAAGGCAGATCCCTAAGTTAAAAGTAGGCAATCTAAATTGGGCGTGAATTTAGCCCAAACTATTATTGCTATTGATACATACTTGTTGTATTTGTTTCTCGAACTGTAATATTAATTTGGTTAAAACTTCTTGAGAAGTTCAATCATGTGGTGCCAATGAAAAAACTATATGCAACTTAAAAGTTGCCCGCATGCCCAATGCAAACTAAAATTTTCCTATCACAAATATATTACTCAAATTTTGTCTCATGTACGTATTTTCCACATCCTGGTTGATCACCTATCCCTAGAATATAATAGTGGAGGTAGTAAACGACATATATGTAGTGAGATGACTGACATGGAGGTTAACCGGTTAAGTAAGTAGTCCATTGAGTGCGCTCAGTTTCTTCTCCAAACTATTTTTCTCGGCTCATTTGAGTCCATGTTGAATATTGGATGAATAAACACTATCTATTCAAGTGTACATGCCATTTCATAGTGCTCCATGCGACTTTTTTCAAGATTACACTTTTACTATGGAGGAAGAGTCGGATAATTTGCTATCACATCAAGGCAGCCCAGTCGATTAACATTGCTATCCCTGCTGAAGTTTGAACTCAGAAACCATTTTGGTCATGTGCCTTTTACATTGACAGGAATGAATCCACAACAAAAACTTAGTGGAGTTTTAATATAAAATAACAAGAGCTTCCGACAGAGATTTCAGAAAACATTCAAATAAATTGAAATTTGCTTTACTAGCAGTGGAAATATTAAAGCCTTACAGCAGGACATAAAGGATTTTTCTCACTATTTGACAGGAAACAGAGCCCTTTTTTGTTTGCAAGAAACTTTTGATCTATCCATCAAACATATTGGCAGTACAAAGAACACTAGAAGTAAGAGAAATCACATTCAAGTCCGTGTACCACCTAGGGACGACTACAAGCACTGAAGCGAGCTGAAGGCACGGCACCGTTATTGCCCCTCCTTCATCGGAGCTAGACAGACCCTGTTGTAGTAGACAATCGAGAAGTCATCATGCTAAATCGCCACATGACAAATCCACCAGAACAACAACCGTCACCTATCGAGAGAAGCATAGGTCAGAAGGATCGGAACCGTAGATACATGAACACAGATGAGCGAAGACTGGATCAAAGCAAATCCATCATAGACAAATATCGACCGAATCCCGCAGGATCTGCCGGAGACACATCTCCACATGCCCTACGACGAAACAAGACGCACCACCACGATAGTGGGTTAGGCGGGGACAACCTTATTCCATCTCCAGGGAGTCGCTGCTATATCACCCTTCTAAGCAGGACACAAACACTAAACAAACTCAAACAAACACCTAAACATGAGAGGCTTCAAGTGGCTATGGTTCCTCGCCTGCCGCCAGTGCCGCCGCCAATCTGCCTCGTCTCAAATGGCCTTAGGTCCATGGAGGCGCAACGGATCCCGATCTTACTGGTGGGACACCTCCTATTTCGTCTTTAAGAAAATCAGAGACCAACAATTAGTTCTAGGGCATCCACCCATATGTTTGGACAATGCATATTTCTGGTACCAACGGCCTGAGGCGCCTAACCCTAGGTTGGTTATTAAGTTGGGAGCAACTAATCAAAGAGTGCTCGTTCGGGAGTCTCCCCAAGGTTCACTTGGGGTGGGCTGAGAGCACGTCACTTGGCGCGCTCTCAGCCTCCATCACGTGTCGCGTCATGGACGCTCCCTCTGATTTTTATTGTTTTTTATTTTTCCGCATGCATTTTTGGCTTTTAAGATGGTTTTTTTCTGGTTTTATATTTTTTGGTTTTTCACTTGTCTTTCTTTGCTTTTGGAAAGAAAATAATTCGACTTTTTGCGCGAAAAAACACATTTTCTTTTCTTTTTTCTGTCGCGAGAGGCACGGATTTGCTTCTGCAAGATGCAGGGCCAAGCCTCTCGGAAACAGGAAAACACGCTTCTTTTTCCTTCCGCAAGAGACACGGATTTGCTTTCGCGAGAGCCACGGGTTTGCTGATACGTCCATTTTGCATCATGCTTTTATATCGATATTTATCACATTATGGACTGTTATTTCACTCTATATCGCAATACTTATGGCTATTCTCTCTTATTTTACAAGGTTTACATAAAGAGCGAGAATGCTGGCAGCTGGAATTCTGGTCTGGAAAAGGAGCAAATATTAGAGACTTATTCTGCGTAACTCCAAAAGTCCTGAAACTCCACGGAATGTCTTAGAAGAAATAAATAAAAATCCACGCCAAAGATGAAGGCCAGGGGGCCCACACCCTGCTCACGAGGGTGGGGGGCGCCCCCCTACCTTGTGGGCCCCCTGGTGGCTCTCCGATGCCCATCTTCTCCTATATGAGGTCTTTCGATGAGAAAAAAGGGAGGAACTTTTCGGGACGAGACTCCGCCGCCACGAGGCGGAACCTTGGCGGATCCAATCTAGAGCTCCGGCAGAGCTATTCTGCCGGGGAAACTTCCCTCCCGGAGGGGGAAATCATCACCATCGTCATCACCAATGCTCCTCTCATCGGGATAGGGCAATCTCCATGAACATCTTCGCCAGCACCATCTCATCTCCAAACCCTAGTTCATCTCTTGCATCCAATTCTTGCCTCAAAGTCCGGGATTGGTGCTAGTAGGTTGCTAGTAGTGTTGATTACTCCTTGTAGTTGATGCTAGTTGGTTTAATTGGTGGAAGATCATATGTTCAGATCCTATATGCATATTAT
>NW_024116321.1:0-12800 GCF_003073215.2 Triticum urartu | reverse complement strand
ATTAGTTGCAATGCTTGCAAGGCTTAAGTGATGTGCATTACCGAGAGGGCCCAGAGATACCTCTCCGACAATCGGAGTGACAAATCCTAATCTCGAAATACGCCAACCCAACAAGTACCTTCGGAGACACCTGTAGAGCACCTTTATAATCACCCAGTTACGTTGTGATGTTTGGTAGCACACAAAGTGTTCCTCCGGTAAACGGGAGTTGCATAATCTCATAGTCATAGGAACATGTATAAGTCATGAAGAAAGCAATAGCAACATACTAAACGATCGAGTGCTAAGCTAACGGAATGGGTCAAGTCAATCACATCATTCTCCTAATGATGTGATCTCATTAATCAAATGACAACTCTTTGTCCATGGTTAGGAAACATAACCATCTTCGATCAATGAGCTAGTCAAGTAGAGGCATACTAGTGACACTCTGTTTGTCTATGTATTCACACATGTATCATGTTTCCGGTTAATACAATTCTAGCATGAATAATAAACATTTATCATGATATAAGGAAATAAATAATAACTTTATTATTCCCTCTAGGGCATATTTCCTTCATGGAGGTCCTCTCTTCTAAGCTTTGAATAATGGAGATGGGCACCAAGATACTTAATAGGGAAAGTACTTAGTTTACAACCTAGAGAGTGAGCAAAACTAGTAGCCTCATCTCTATCTATGTTAATAGGCACCCGATCACACTTATGGAAGTTGATCCTCATGCCAGAAAGTTGCTCAAAACAGAAGAGCAACCACTTTAAATTTCTAGCATGGTCTAAATTATTATCTAGAAACAAAAGGGTATCATCCGCATATTGCATGTGAATGACCCCAGCTGGGTTAGATGGAGGAAAAACCCCAGCAATCATGCTCTGATTAGCTGCTTTTGCTGGTATTCTAGTGAATACATCAACTGCAATATTAAAAGGCAAAGGGGAGGCAGGATCCCCCTGCCTCACACCTTTGCCAACAATAAAAATTCACTATTGGTGTCATTAATCCTGACCCCAACAGAGCCATTGTGGAGTAGAGAGCCCAATTTGTACATCCATTTTGGGCCAAAGCCTCTTCTCCTAAGCATGTCTAATAGGAAATCTCTATTCACCATGTCATAAGCTTTCTCATAATCAAGCTTAAAACAAAACCCCTAAAGGCGGTTGCTAGCTACAGCATGCATCACCTCATGGGCAGCTACAATAATCTCTAGAATAAATCTGCCTTTAATAAAAGCAGTTTGGTTGGGGGAAATCAAGTCATTGCAAACTGGGCCTAGCTTACTAGCAGCGCACTTAGCAAAAATCTTGAAACTACAATTGATCATTGCAAGGCGTCTGAATCTGTCCAAAGAAACAACATTAGGTTCTTTAGGGACAAGGGTCAGAAGGGAGAAGTTCAGTCTATAAAAGTCCAACTTCCCATTCTCCCAATCTCTAAAAAAGTGCAAACAGATCACTTTTGATGAGATCCCAGAAATGCTGATAAAATAAAAAAGGAAAACCATCAGGACCAGGAGCACCTTCAGCATAAGAGCCAAAAACTGCATTTTTAATTTCTTCTTCAGAAAAAGGTTTTTCTAAGTACTCAATATGTTCAGTAGTGGCCATGCTAGACTGGTCCCAAAAGTCATCAACTAACTTTAGATTAATAGAAGGAGAGTATCCAAAAAGATTCTTATAATAAGCTATTGCATTGGCAATAATACCTTCAGTGTCTTCAACTGGGCCATTAGCAGTTTCCAGAACAGCAATATGCTTCTTCCTTCTCTTCTGGTTGGCCAGGGCTTGAAAGTAGTCAGAGTTCAAATCCCCCTCTTTTATGTCTCTCTCTAGCTCTCTGTCTGGCCTTGATTTCCTCTTTCTTCCATATCTCATTTAGATCACCTGCAATCACTTTCAATCTAGCTTTAGAAACAGGGGAAAAAGGTTGAGTTTCTGCAAGAATGTCTAAACAATTATATTCAGCAACTAAGGCTCTCTTAGCCTTGTTTTGAGAGGCCTCATAATTAAGGCTCCACCCTTTGGTGGCTTTCCTAGTATTCCTGATCTTAAATTGCCAAATATCTATGGCAGAGGAGAACTGACATTCAGCATTCCAAGCTTTGTGGACAATCTCATCAAAGCCAGGAATTTCTAGCCACCATTTTTCAAATCTAAAAACTTTATTTTTGGGAATAGCTATAGCATCAGAATTAAAAATAAGGGGGGTGTGATCACTCCCAATTCTAGGAAGAGTTTTAACCTGGCTAGCAGGAAAAAGTCTTTCCCAGTCAGCAGGGACAAAAATTCTATCTAAAGCAGCTATGATTAGATTGTCTTGGTTATTGGCCCAAGTATACTTCCTACCAGCATTCTTAATCTCAATGAGTCCAAATTTATTAATCCAGTCATTGAAAAGATCAGCCCAGTGCTGATTAATAAGGCCAGCATTCTTCTCCTTAACAACTCTAATCAAATTAAAGTCTCCTCCCACAATAGTGGGACCAGCCCAGCTATCTAGGAGGTTGTGGAGTTCATTGATAAAATCAAGCTTAAGGTTGTCATAAGAAGAACCATAAACTGAGATTAGCCTCCAAACAGTGTTATTACACTTGTTCTTCAGCAAGCAGGAGATACTAAAAGTATGTGTATCATAAGCTAAAATATCAAACTTATCTTCCTTAACCCCCACTAATAAACCTCCAGCAGTGTTATTAGCAGGCAACCAATTCCAGATAAAACCATTTCTAGAGTCTATAGCCTCTAGTTGATTAATGCTAAACTCAGTCTTTTTGGTTTCTAACAAACAAATAAAATTAGGGCAGTGAGAACTAATAATCTCCTGCACCTTAAGAGTTTTCAGGACCATTCAGGCCTCTCACATTCCAAAAGCAGCCCTATCATCTAAACCTAGTAGAAATTTTAGCTTGGCACTTTTTTGACCTCTGACTTTTAACCTCCATCCATAAGGAGGCATCATCATACTCTCTATCCATATTTGAAGCAGAGTGATGGTCAGATTCAGTGTCAAGGGGGCAACATAATTATAAACAGTGCAGTACTCTTCCTTGGTGACATCAATGTCTCCAGGGAGGAACATATCAGGATTGTCCTGTTTAAACTTACCTAATCTATCCAACTCTAGTTTCTTAATAGCTTCAACATTATTGCTAACTTGAGAGGGATTATCTCCCATAACAATGCCAGCTTTGAGGGCTTTAGAAACTAGAACATCATTGTCCAGACAAGCAAAAGAATCATGGAAGATTTTGGGGTTATTACCTCTGGGAATCTCCAAGTTCTTCTACTTAATCTCTTGAGCTTTAATCAAGGATGGTTTCCCATCTCTCTTGATCCTGTTACTCATCCTAGTGGATATAACAGGGCCCCATTTGTCTCCATCAAATTTAAGACTAGCTGTATGAGTAGGGCAGGGAATTAACCCCCCCCCCCAAGAGAAACAGGAATACAATCTTTGTTGGTCTCTCCATCCTTGATAGTAGCTTCAAATTTAGGAAGAAGAATAGTACCAAAATTCTCCACTGGAGTTCTCTTAACAACTTGCAGGTAGCTTTTAGTCAGGGGAGCATCTTGGATTTTCAAGAAAACTGATCTCTCCAAAGGGCTGTTATTATTCACATTCTTTTTGGAGAACAAATTAGGAGGAGAGATATCAGCCAAGTTGTGGGTTTTGTTTCTAGACCCACTAGGAGCAGAGGCGGGTCTTGGCCTAAAGTTGGGGTTCTTCCTGTTGTTGTCAAGATCATGTTCCATCTCCTCTCCCAATAGGTCATCATTACTGAACTCATCCTCTACCCCCCTGCTTCTTGTTGTTGTCTTCCTCATTATTCTTGTGGTCAGGGGGATCAAAAGGGTTATCAGAATCCACAGGAGCTTCCTCATCAACTTTGAAAGTGAGCAAGAACAGTTCTTGCTGAATTTCAAAAAGCCTGTCTCTAGGAATCAGAGTAGGATCTCTAACATCAACCTGTACTCTCACCACTTCATAAAAGCTTCTAAAAATGTCATGCCAATCTATATTAGTAATGACACCCAGAGTAGCAGCAACTTGGGCAATCACAGACCAAGAGCACCAAGCAGGAGGCAAGCCCACAATATCCACCCAAATCTCAGTCAAGGAGTCATAAGCAGGTAGCTCTCCATGCCAGTTCTTGAAGGAAATTGACACACCTTTCTTCTTGAGGTTGATGGAGTCATAAGCAACTAGGTCAGCGTGTTTTTTTGTTGGGAGGAAATCTGACTAGATATTGAGAATTATCATAAGCTCTGATCTGCCAAGGCCAGTTAGTCTTCCACATACTAGTGAAGCAAGCACCTAGCTCCTCAGCAGAAATATCACCTTCTTCAATAGCAACCAGATCCACATTTCCAAAGTTCAGCCAGTCACTGTTGTTTTTTTCTCCAGTCTCAAGATGAAAGAAACCCATGCCATTCCCAGCACTACCCCAGAATTGAGCAGCTGGGCAAGGTTTGTACCACAAGGGGCAAGCATCCATATGCTGACCCGAAACAGAACACATGAAGCAATTCTTTGGGACCTGGCACATACCTACATAGTGCCCAGGCAACCCGCAGTTGTAGCAAGTAGCGCCAATATACTTCGGGTCTACATTGTAAGAGTCAGGCTCATCAAAAGGCAAAGCAACCCGAGGAGCAGCAAGCCCAGCATATGTTTTCATAGGTTTCTTCTCTGCAGCATTCCTCTGCTTCTTCTTGTTTTTGCTCTGACCAGCCTGCCCATTACCAGAACCAGACCCACTACCAGCAGCCACGGGTTGTTGAATACCTTGAGGATATTGCATAGGAGCACATTGGTTGGGGGCCATGAAAGGGAATTGAAATTGTTGTTGATTTGGCCAAGGGTTATCAGGATACTGTTGGAAACTAGGAGGAGGATATCCTGGGAACATCGCCCCCATCTGTGGATACATCATCTGCGAGCTAGAGGCCAAAGGGAAAATTGGAGGCTTGGCATAGATGGAGATAGGAGGGTTTTGCTGTTGTTGGGCCATAGGGGGCGAACAGGGGGGGAGCAGGGGGGCAGCGGTGACCTGGGAAGGGGGCGAGACTCGTTCCGCCCCGGCCGCCATTGATTCTCCCACCTCCTCTTGCCCCCTGCCCCGCTCCAGCCATCTTGCGATCACCTTCGCGTAGGTCTCTCTTCCTTCTCGCTTCGCCCAGAAATCGGCAGAGAAACTAAATCTCGTGGGGACGTGGTGTGTGTCGGTGGCACCAGCAGGGAAGCAATCAGCCTCCGTGAAGCACTCACTCCTGAACTTATCCTTCCTCATCCAGACTAAGGAAGAAGGAGGAGGGGGGCGACGCAGACGCCGACGAACCCTAGCAGCCCCTGGATCAGGCTCGCGGTTGGTAGGTTGGGGAGGATTGGGGAAAGTGCTTTCCCTTTTAGCACCATAGCAGCGGGCCCTGGTGCCATTCTCTCCCATGCCTTTGACCACCCGGGCCCTCCTAGACCCATCGCCCAATGCCGTGTTGACCAGTTTCTTCGAAGGCAAAACTACGAACGGCGGCGGCGATGGCGATCTCCGGCGAGCAGCAACCTCTAAAATTGGAATAACAACAGCAAGGGAATGAGACTTACATCCGGAATCAGCCAATTTGAACTCCATCAGCGCGTTGCCCTTCGGAATGGCCTCCATCTCCTCCTCTGTTGTCTCGATGTGGAGGTCGCCTCCCCATCCGCCCACTGCAGAATCAAGGCAAGGGAGAGCTCCCGCCCCATCGCAAAGATGGAGGCTCGCTCTAGCTCCGTGGTGTTCGCCATTGCCCGCAGCGCGAGATTCATCTTCGCCACAGCCAGCGCCTGTGTCGCCTGCTCCGCCGCCCTTGTCGCTCGATCCGCCGCACGCTCTCTCCGAGCCACCTCCGCGAGCAGCCGGCGTATCTCCTGATCCGCCGCAGCTCCTTCTCCTCCATCCATCAGCAGATCTGAGGATTTCCACCGCCCCCCGACTCTCCGCTTCGTCTGGATGAATCGCCACCGTCAAACCCGCACTAGCGCGAGTCTGCTGAACAAGAAAAACTTCCATTTTAAGAAATGCGCATCTAATTCTGTATCTCTTTTTACAAATTTCCACAACGCGCACGCGGGCGAAAACCAGAGGCGCGTAACGTTTCGTGTCAAGCAGATTAACCGCAAGATTTATGTGGCACAGCACGAGGGAGATGGTACCGTACGGCTCAATCCTCAATGGACAACGATGTGACATGGACGGACAACGGATCGGGAGAGCGACCTCACTGTACAACCCGCCACAGACCACAGAGAAGGCTCCCGGTGCCAAATCACGAAGCGACACCTCGGGGGCAAAGCAATCGTGCACACTTTCACTTCTCGCTCGCCGCACACGCACCGTGGGCGCGCTTCCTTCCTTTGCGTGTATATAAAGAAGAGCAGGACTCGCGGGATCAAGCCGGAAAGTGTGGCGCACGCGCACAGAGGGTTTCATGGCGGAGGAAGCTAAGGCGCCCGCCGAAGGGGGGAGGGGAGCGCCCCCGCCGCCGCAACGTCGACGGTGGCGGAGGCGGCGCCGGTGACGGCCGAGCGGCCGGTCCGGGCGGACCTGGAGACACACCTCCCAAAGCCCTGTGAGTGCCTGCCCCGTTTCTTCCGTTCGTACGTGCATGGTAGTTTCATCAGCAAGGCAGTAACTAGTAGTAACAGGCATGGATGCATGCATGCAGACTTGGCTCGAGCTCTGGTCGTGCCGGATGTGTACCATCCTGAAGGAGAGAGCGGGGAGGGGCACGAGCACGGGCAGAAGAGCGTGCTTCAGCAGCATGTCGCCTTCTTCGACCTGGACGGCGACGGCATCGTCTATCCCTGGGAAACTTACGGAGGTATGTATTTGTATATGTTGCACGGTGTGATGATGGCCTGCTCGTAAAATTCATGTGAAGAAGCTCAATTAGTTTCAAAGGATTAAGTGGCGGGCATTTAGCTGCAGCTTGGCCAGAAGCTATCAAAAATTCAAAACGTACTTTGTTTCGGTACACCCTCCTTAAAAGTAGTAGTATAGAGCAGATTAAATGTGAAGATTAGAAATTACCCCTTCAATAAAAAGAGAGGGTAAAATAGTCCTTGTATCCATGTCAATCTATTCAGTAAGTTTGATCTGCAAGCTAATATGGCGATATCCTTTTTAAATAACTTCAAGATTCGTGTAAACTTTTAAGGGGGGTCTGCTGAATTAAAACTCAAACTATATCGAAACTAAGATTCATTTTGTACTATTTTTCTTGAATCATGAAGAAAATAAGCATACAATCAGACATCATATGTAAAGTATCAGATATATTTGACATACACATCTCCAGACATTAAAAAAAAACACAAACATGCTAATTCAGTAGCCAAGTGTTGCATCAATGCATCCTATATATCGAAAACAAGAAGAAAGAATGAGACAGATGGATGGCTTTATGGAACTCACTTGCGCTATTCCTCTGGCCACGACGGCTTAGCGGCGCTAAATAACTTCAAATTCAGCGCTGTGACGGAAATTAGTGAGTTACTAACCTCATATTTAGAGTAGTGTGAAATATGCATAGCTTCAGTGACATGGCTCTTCAAAAATTATATTTTAGAACCACAAAATTTGACAGTGGTTGCCGTAGTTTATGTACTTATATTGCCTGAATTCCAGGAATGAGGGCATTGGGCTTCAACGTGATCGTGTCGTTCGTATTCGCAATTGTCTTTAATATTGGTTTCAGCTTCCCAACTCTACCTGTAAGTACAAAAAGATTTGAAATATTTCCTTGAAAAGTTTCAGCAGGCTCTTATTCATCCTTACTTTTCATAATGGCTATATATAGAGCTGGATACCATCTCCCTTGTTGCCCGTATACATCAAGAACATCCACAGGGGTAAGCATGGTAGCGATTCCTCAACTTATGACACAGAGGGAAGGTAAATCCACACTCCAAACTTGCTTACTACTAGTTCAAAACTTTGTTACACCATCTTTCAGTTCTGAAAGAGGTACGTTCCAACTGTGAAACAAATATAGGTTCATGCCGGTAAATTTCGAGAGCATCTTCAGCAAGTATGCCCGCAGGGCGCCGGACAAGCTTAGCTTCGGCGACATCTGGAGGATGACCGAAGGCAACCGGCTGAACTTCGACTTCATTGGATGGTGAGCAGAGCACTCGCGAATTCTCATTTCATCGGCAGTTTACTTAGCAGTCAGTGATGCCAAATGAACTGCAGAAGCGTTGTTCCACTCATGTTTAGCCTGAACTGATATGTGTGTCCAGGATTGTGAGCAAGGGGGAGTGGATACTGCTGTACGTGCTTGCAAAGGACGAGGAGGGCTTCCTCTCCAGAGAAGCTGTTCGCCGCTGCTTTGATGGTAGCCTGTTCGAGTTCATCGCCCAGCAAAGGAGGGAAGCCCACGACAAGCAGCACTAGAGTTGCAACGCTGTCATCTTCGTGAGTAGGACTGTAGACCAGATGGATTACCTCATGTATGCCTATATATGAAATAAGAGAGGAACGAGTATGAAGTTCAGAGAATAAAGTTGTACACTTCTCAACTAAACTTGAGAACATAAGTACTCTGTACTGTGGTTGTTGAATTTACTGTGATTGTTGAATTTTCTTACTTTATTTAGGGGTAGTTGTACTACAGCTGTGACAATTAATTTGAATCGAAGAGAGTACTAACTCGATTTTCTTTTGAGACAAGATTTTTTTTTGAGAAGATTTATTTTCTTGAGGGAAGAGTACTAACTCGATTGTGTTTACGCTGCGGTGATTTCCCCATAAACGGCCCGGCCCAGTTAGTCAGACAAAAATATGGTCCATGTACACTCGGAAGGAAAAACAGATCGAAGAAGACCATTCACTCCTCGCTCTAAAAAAATGTTTTTTGGCCAGATCTAAATAACGAATTATTTAAAACACATCATGATTTTTTTAAAGTGGTGGATTTAAAAAAATATACTTACTAAATAAAATACTTGTGCATAATTAAAATAATCTTCGCAGACATTATTCTCATGAAGAATAACTGTGCATAATTTAAAAATGTTCACAAATTTTATAGATATTCATAAAAATATTATAAAATAATTTTGCGTCATTTAAAATGTGCAAAAAAAATTATAGATGTGCAAAAATATATTTTAAATTTTAGATTATATTTTTTTGGAAAACAGTCTTGCATTAAAAATTGGTGAATTTTAGTTGTGTTTGTAAATTGTAAAAATAATTCATGTATTGTAAATGACTAAAATACAAGAAAAATAATAACCAAATAATTAAAAGGATGAAAAATAAAGAAAGAAAAATTGAAAAAATTGGCAAAAGTTTGAATAGAAAATGAACAAAAAAGGAAAACTAGAATAAAACAAGGGGAACTAATATTCTATTTGTGCTCCTATGCGAAGAAAACTATTTTATTTTTTAGAAAATACACCTAAAAGGCGTGTTAAAACTGAGAATTGTCAATGAAGAAAGACAGTAGCCAATATAATGAAGATATAAATGGACACAAAACGACCAATAAATATACTCCCTCCGTTCCTAAATATAAGTCTTTCTAGAGATTGCACTATAAACTACATACAGATGTATATAGACATATTTTAGAGTGTAGATTCACTTATTTTGCTCTGTATGTAGTTTATCGTGGAATCTCTAAAAAGACTTATATTTAGGAACAGGGAGTATAATACATTGTAAATCATACTCACCATCTTTTTTCTTCAATTATACGCCATCTATCTGAGATTGAAAATTGCATTGAACCGGCAGAAAAGGAAAGGGACACCTGCAAACGCCCTCGCCATACCAGGCCTTGAAGACCACAATAACCACTCGCCACTTGAAATGAGACCTAGATTTCGCCCAAGGAACATCGATTGAGGCAACACCTCATGCAACAGGCGTCATATTCTTCACCACCATTCTATGGTGTTGGAAAATTGGATCACATCATCGAATGTATAATAGGATATTCCCATGTTAACACCATGAATGCAAGCTTGTGGTGAATAGAAGAAGAACAAATACACTTATTGCGGAGACAAATGTTTCTTTACCCCTCATAAATGGGATCCTGAAGTACTTGCTTTATTTATGTGTACGAGTAAATTCCAAAGACTAGGGCGGTCGTGGTATTCAAGATCACCAAGATAAAAAAACAGTTTGCTCAGCAAATACCTTTATAAGCTTTTGACAAAGGATGATGTATAGTAAACCCTTTTGCGCATCAAGTATCCAAGCTCAAATCCTTTTCCAAGGCATATAGGAAACCTGTAGACTGACATTTTTTGGCGTGTCTGATCACGGTGAAGAAACATCTCTTCCGTTTTGGATCTTTTGCAAAGGAATGGCTTGGAGATACATTTCGGAGAGGATACATGGTTGGGTAACACCACTCTTCGAGAACAATATCTAGCCCTAGACCATATTGCTCACGATAAAAGTAAGTGCAGTTGTTTTGAGCACATCTTCGCCTAATATTTATTTTAAGCAGGATTTGGTCGATCTCCACCTTGTGTCAAGGCACTTCCTCTTGGGGGACTGGTTGTGATCCAACTGATACAAGGCCAGGATGAATTCCGCTGGCACCTTACATAGAATGAAACCTTTACATAAGATTGCATGTACATGGCGCTTACACACTGAGATTACGCAATAACGAAAAGACTTGGATGTCAAAGGTACCACTAAAAATTAAAATTTCCTCTGATATCTTTCTCGAGGAGTGATCCTAACAAAGAACAACCTCGCTCACCACAATTGGCTAGAGATTAATATTGTTATTTACGTCATCACGATGGGACTATTAAACTTTATTTTGGCAATGTGAATTTACGCATTCTATATGGTTGGTGATCCAAGTTGCCCCCAACTTACCTAGCCCCCCGCAATGTTTGGATGTTGGATGGGTGGAGTTCCACAAAATTTTTGCGTGTCTATTAGGGTGGGAGTGCCAACCCTGATTTGCTATTTGAGTTTTAGCGGTAAAAAATCCCCTCCCCTTAGGTTAATTTTCGGTTTACACACTAGCTCCGGTTGTGATGTTCTCTGGGGTGTTGTTTACAATGATGTCTGTGCGTGCGGGTCGGAGCATGTGAGCAAAGTGTTGTTACCCAACATTGTTGGTGGCATGGTCTTGGGATAGGTCTCCCACACTCTACACCGTAGGTTTAGTTTTGCTTGCAATGGCTTTGCTTTTCTATTGCAGTGAATTATTGGTCTGTGCTCATTTGGGTTTGACTCTGTGGATCTTGGTTGTGTAGAGGCTGGCGTGTACTTATTATGTTTTCTATTTTCTTGATGCCACATTTTAAGTTAATAAAATACGCCTTTTATCAAAAATATGAGTGATTAAGGGAAAATCGGGATATCATTGAGACCAGGCCTCATGTTTATTTTGTAGTGCGGATTCAGCTGCTTGGTTTGGTTTCACTATATTTGGTATGCCAATTATTTAGATGCATCATAAGAGTTATTTTAGGATTTTTGCAATATCATATTTTTTGTATTTTTGTTACGGGATTGCTAAATCTCAGTCGACTGAGACTTAACCAAGTCTCAATCAATGCCATATTCATTTACATGAAGATCCGTTCAAAATTTTCTTTTTAGTCTTTTTTTCTTTTTTACTCCCCCCGTCTTAAAATAAGTGATACATGTTATGTCACTTGACTTAGACTTGATTAAGTCTCGATCGACTGAGACCTAGACACTCCTTTTTGTTAGCATAATTGTACGTAAAGTAACCGATGAAGTTGTTTTGGGTTGTGCCCATGCCCAACGACAACGAAATGTATTCATGAACATAGAGACAACAGTAAACAGAAGATGCATAATACTATATCACTCGAAGAAGATAAGTCTTACATGTCGTAATGCATGTCACCCAGCATGATGATGGATGCAAAACTGCTAATTAGGGGAGAAACTACCGCACCCCTCTTTGGCTGTAATAAGTATCAAGCCGACTGACTTGATCAAACCTTCAGCTCTTATTTTGCCGTAGTAACTTTTTTTTTTTGGAAAAGGGAGTACCCAGCCTCTGCATCACAATGCACAAAGCCATTTTTACCGTAGTAACTGAGGACAGCTTATTATACTAGAAGAACCAAATGCAGCATCCCCAGCACCAACTAAGATTAATTAGTTAATCAAGCTAGGTCCACCCTCAAGCTTAATTAACTAACCAATTAGTTAAGGTGGGTGATGCATGAAATGAGATCACTTGCATGTGGCGACGAGGACCCTCCTGGGCGCCAGCGACGGCCGGCGGCCGTGGAGCGTTGCGAGGTTGTCGAGGATGAGCACGTCGCCCTTCTCCCACCGGAACTGGATGCTCTCCTCCTCGATGATCTGCTAGGTCCACCCTCAAGCTTAATTAACTAACCAATTAGTTAAGGTGGGTGATGCATGAAATGAGATCACTTGCATGTGGCGACGAGGACCCTCCTGGGCGCCAGCGACGGCCGGCGGCCGTGGAGCGTTGCGAGGTTGTCGAGGATGAGCACGTCGCCCTTCTCCCACCGGAACTGGATGCTCTCCTCCTCGATGATCTCGCCGCACCGGCGCACGAAGTCCGCCGGTATCTCGGAGCCGTCGGCGAACGTGGCGGAGCTGAGCTCCTTGCCGTGCATCCCCCCCACCGTGTTGAACCACATCCGGCGGCCCTTCCGGCCCGGGAACACCCGCGTCAGCTGCCTCGGCCCGAGGATGGTCCTCACGCCGCCTTCCTCCGGCAGGCACTCCCCGTCCATCCCCCGCGCGAGGGCGCTCTCCTCCGTCACCGACTTG
>NW_024116320.1:0-8392 GCF_003073215.2 Triticum urartu | reverse complement strand
CTACTATGGAGATACCCTGGTAAGATTTTTTACTATTACGACATCCGTGCATCTTTTGCATACTTCTGTAAAACTAGTACATCATTGCTAACTATGAAGTTATTACTATGTTTTTCAATAGATAATCCCAGAGGATTGTGTGCCTCATCTGATGTATGAGCATGGTTGCCTTGATGTTTTGAACATATATCTAGGTCATCCTACGAATCTCAACTGTCCATACTGGATTTCTAAAAGAAGTGGAGACATGCAAATCAGAGAATGGAAAAAATGTATGGACACTCGTAAAGAGGTTCTTGGAGGCAAAAGGAAGCGCAGCCCAAGAATTGGAGACAGGATGATCTCCATTCTCCATAATGGAGAGTCAGGGTCTATACCGTTTTATGTTATTTTACCTTAAAGAGGGTATTTAGGTCCTACCTAATACTGATGATCATGTGCTAAGAACAATTAAGTAGGGTTGGTTCGATGACTATGAGGATGATGATCGTATGACTTGTTATTAATAACGAGTAGAAGTTGTATCATGATGATTAGTATGACTTATTATTATGATGATGCATGATGTGAGCATGAAGAGTTATTATATATCAGTGGGTGAAATGAACATGTATTGGATTGAAGTGAAGGCAACATGCATGTGGTGCATGTCGAAAGTAGTACTAATCCAAACTTGATCAAGTTAGGATTAATTAGTATTACTTTCGACATGCACCACATGTTGCCTTCACTTCAATCTAAGCCATGTTTTGGCATAGCATAGCGTTGGTATAAACCAAGCACGGAGATATAAGAGAGGACACTTCTCTCTATTAGCTAGCTAATAACAAACTAAATTAACCCCCAAAACCCCTAAACCAACCCCTTTCAAAAAAAAACCTCAGCTCCAGCCAATTGCTGACGCGTGGATGCCTATAAGTCCCGGTTGGTGCCACCAACCGGGACCAAAGGCCCTCCTGCCTGGGCTCAGCGCGCAGGCCACGTGGAGGCCCATCTGTCCCGGTTCTGGTTAGAACCGGGACTAAAGGGTCAGGGCATTAGTAACGACCCTTTAGTCCCGGTTCAGGAACCGGGACAAAAGTCCCTTACGAACCGGGACAATAGGCCCGTTTTCTACTAGTGACTCCAAGTCTCCTGGATTGTGTTTGTTCCAAAAACGATTCTCCCGAAGGTTTCATTCCGTTTGGACTCCGTTTGATATTCCTTTTCTGCGAAACACTGAAATAGGTAAAAAAACAGCAATTTGCACTGGGCCTCCGGTTAATAGGTTAGTCCCAAAAATAATATAAAAGTGCATATTAAAGCCCATTAAACATCCAAAACAGATAATATAGTAGCATGGAACAATCAAAAATTATAGATACGTTGGAGACGTATCAACGGCGCTTTTGCACTGTTTCCCTCCTCGGAGGCGTGGCCTTTGGAGAACCTTTTTGTATTTCGGGTGTTGTCTTTGGCGGTAGTTTTTGTTGGGTTGCTGCTGCGAGGAGTTGATTACCTTGGCGGGGCCTTTTTTTTCCTTTTCTTCTTCCTTTTTCTTTCAGGCTGTGTACATCATGGATGTCGTTTGTGACATTTTGTTGGTGCAGAGCCTGGGTGTAATTGGTATCTCCGTGATATTAATATACACTCTTTTTCAGAAATGTACTGGAAGTACTTGGTGGAGTGAAGCAGCACCTATATTTGCTGATTGCATGGATTTAATAGCCTCAATTGGGAACGTCAAATTTTTTCATTGCTTGCGGGAAGCTAATCAGTCTGCACACGAGTTAGCAAAGTTTAGTTTTCAGAATTCCTTTTCTTGTGTTTGGGTTGATGAACCTCCTGATGTTATTCTTAATGCGCTCGTGAACGATGTAAGTTCTTCTTAATTTTCAATAAAGTAAGCCATGATGGCGTTTCCCTCAAAAAAAACATCAGGCAGGTGGACGCATACACAAAAAGTAATTTAACAAAATGGGTACACGCATGTCACTTATACCCCACCTAAAAGAACCAATCTAAGGACAAATGGCATTTTTCCCTCAAACAAAATCCAACTATATAACCACAAGACACTTCTAATCCAAAAATGAACCACAATCTACACACCACATGTCCGCAGCATATCCACACGGACGCAAACCCGGCTTTGCGTTTGATTCTCCCGAAGGTTTCATTCCGTTTGGACTCCGTTTGATATTCCTTTTCTGCGAAACACTGAAATAGGTAAAAAAACAGCAATTTGCACTGGGCCTCCGGTTAATAGGTTAGTCCCAAAAATAATATAAAAGTGCATATTAAAGCCCATTAAACATCCAAAACAGATAATATAGTAGCATGGAACAATCAAAAATTATAGATACGTTGGAGACGTATCAACGGCGCTTTTGCACTGTTTCCCTCCTCGGAGGCGTGGCCTTTGGAGAACCTTTTTGTATTTCGGGTGTTGTCTTTGGCGGTAGTTTTTGTTGGGTTGCTGCTGCGAGGAGTTGATTACCTTGGCGGGGCCTTTTTTTTCCTTTTCTTCTTCCTTTTTCTTTCAGGCTGTGTACATCATGGATGTCGTTTGTGACATTTTGTTGGTGCAGAGCCTGGGTGTAATTGGTATCTCCGTGATATTAATATACACTCTTTTTCAGAAATGTACTGGAAGTACTTGGTGGAGTGAAGCAGCACCTATATTTGCTGATTGCATGGATTTAATAGCCTCAATTGGGAACGTCAAATTTTTTCATTGCTTGCGGGAAGCTAATCAGTCTGCACACGAGTTAGCAAAGTTTAGTTTTCAGAATTCCTTTTCTTGTGTTTGGGTTGATGAACCTCCTGATGTTATTCTTAATGCGCTCGTGAACGATGTAAGTTCTTCTTAATTTTCAATAAAGTAAGCCATGATGGCGTTTCCCTCAAAAAAAACATCAGGCAGGTGGACGCATACACAAAAAGTAATTTAACAAAATGGGTACACGCATGTCACTTATACCCCACCTAAAAGAACCAATCTAAGGACAAATGGCATTTTTCCCTCAAACAAAATCCAACTATATAACCACAAGACACTTCTAATCCAAAAATGAACCACAATCTACACACCACATGTCCGCAGCATATCCACACGGACGCAAACCCGGCTTAAAATTTTAAGCCAAAAATGGGACGAAACGGAATGAAAACGAACATCCGTTTGCATCGGCGCATTGCGCCGCTTATTTTATCTGCGAGAGACAAACGGACGCGATGGACAAAAAGGGAGTTGGCCTTAACACTTCAACGTTTTCTAAAGAAGCGAACCAATCTATAGTTGGATGGTTAGATAGACAGTGGTATCCCAGCCCACCAGGGTTCAAGTCCTGATGCTCGCATTTATCCTGGATTTATTTCAGAATTTTCGACGATGAGCGTTCAGTGGAAGGAGACGTTCTCGTCGACTACGAGGCGCCTACTGTGACTTTGTAAAATCTCAAGATGATATGCTGACTCAGTCTCTCGAAGGTGCTCCTAGGGGTAGGGTGTGCGTGTATGCAATCGTAGGGTGAGTGTATTCATGCATATATGAGCGCTTGTTGTGTTAAATCTTTTAATGAAGTAATTTATCTCATTTTGTTTTGTAGAGTTATCTCATGAGCTTTGAGAAAAAAATAAGGACAACGCTAACGCCCACACGTGTGATGGAAACAAAACCCGCTCACACACCCTATAACACACAGACTGCGCACGTCACCGCATGCATGCATGTGGGAATTTTTTTGGTTTTTGGCTTAAAAATGTTTTATCTCTTAAATGAAAAATTCAATTGAAGATCCGTTTTTATCATTAAATCCCTCGCGACGAGATCTTCGAAAGTAGATCTCATAATATATTTTGACGAATTTTATTTGGGTTAAAAGTTGTCATGTCTATTGCACATGAATTGCCATGATATTTACACTGAAGTTGCCATGATATGTTTCAGCTATTTTCTTCTCCATTTAAAAGTAAATATTGACACTTATAAAACGGAAAATTAAGAAACTAGACTTGCCATGAACCATAAACTAAATTTCCCATGATACATGCACTTAAAATTGCCATGGTTTATACAAAAAAAAAATCTTGGTCAAAGTACTGGAGTTGCCATCATCAAAATACTAAAATTGCCATGCTCTACAAACTGAAATTGGCACAGGGTAACTTTAGTTTAAGCACTATGGCAACTACAGTGTAAACATCATGGCAATTTTTGGGCAAAAAAATTCATCGAAACATATCAGCATGGGGTCTAATTTTGAAGATCTCGTCGAGATGGATTTAATGGTGAAAATAGATTTTTAATTTGATTTTCAATTAAGAGATAAAACATTTTTAAGCCAAAAACCAAAAAGATTCCTGCTAATGTCATCTGTTCACATGTGACAAAATAAGTGGTAAACGAGACATGGGCGATGTGTAAGATACCACACGTGTGGACGTTAGCTTTTCCAAAAATAAAAAAAATCAGTGTTCCACCTGATGACTACCTACTGTGACACAATAGTACAGTACTATAGTCCCACATCCCACGGATCACTCACCCTGCCTCCTCTCTCCTGCCCCAAGTCCCAACTCCCAAGATCGCTCCGCCCATTGGTCGTCGTAGTTGCGTTTCCAGTTCCCACCACCTCGCCGTTCTCCTCCTCCTCCTCCTTCGCCCACGAATTCCAGATCTGGATTCTGACCAAGAAGTTCTCAGTGACTAGCAACAAAGGAGAGAATGGAGCTCGCCGTGGGCGCCTCGGACAGCGCCATGAGGTCCCTGCTGGGCAAGCTGGGCAGCCTGCTCGCGCAGGAGTACGCGCTCATCAGCAGCGTTCGCAGCGAGATCCAGTACATCAAGGACGAGCTCACCAGCATGCACGCCTTCCTCCGCAACCTCAACTACGCCGCCGCCGACGACCACGACGAGCAGACCAAGGACTGGATGGAGCAGGTCCGCGACGTGGCCTACGACATTGAGGACTGCGTCGACGACTTCAGCCACCGCCTCCGCGGCCAGCCCCGCGGCGAGGGCCTCCTGGCCGACATCCGCCGCGCGTGGTACGCCATGACCACCGTCTGGGAGCGCCGGTCTATCGCGACCAAGATCGTTGACCTCAAGGACCGGGCGCAGGGCGTCGGCGAACGCCGCACGAGATACGGTGTCAAGGACCCGGGGCCAGATGCGGCGGCCAAGGCAAGCACCAGGGCTACGCCTTCTTACCACGCCAACGATCACCCACAGCCTGCTCCGCAGCTCGTCAGCGCGACGGAGCCGGTCGGGATGGAGGAGGCCATTGAGCAGCTTGGGCCATGGCTGACCGAGGGGTCAAACGACCACCTCAAGGTCCTGGCCATCGTCGGATTCGGTGGCCTCGGCAAGACCACGCTGGCCTTGGCGCTGCAGCGCAAGTTTGGGGAGAAGTTCGAGTCCCGGGCATCTGTGCAAGCGTCGCAGAAGCTGCACCGTGTATCGCTCTTGAGAAGCATTCTCAAGCAGGTCTTGCCGAAAATTCCTGATGGAGTTGATGAATGGGGCCTCAAGAAGCTAGAGGAGGAGCTTAAAACACACCTGGAGAAAAAGAGGTATATACCGCAGAATTTCCATTGCATTTTCTGTTAAGTATATTATTTCATCGCCTTCTATCGCTCGCAAGTGATTCAGATTGCTGCATTGTGTGGTTGATCATGATCTTTTACAAACCATAATTGCTTAGCATTTCTCTGCTATACAAAATATCCTGATTTATGTTCTCTAACGTTGAAAATGGAGGTGAAGATGCACTGTGAATATCATTGTTGGACTGATGGGGTTACTAAATTAATTATAGGCCAGAATATCATAGTTTCATTAGTACAATGATCATAAATAGGTAGTTAAACCGGTAGAACAAGTACCTAATTGAAATATTTCTTAATGAATTGTATATGTTACAATGTCAATACCTGCTGAGTTGGATTCCATTCCATTAAAGAAAAAGTGAAGCAAGAAGTAGAATTGTTCTTGAAAAAATATCTGTGGATAGTGTCAGTATATATGTTACTAAATTGATTTGTTGTACATGTTGTTTCAATAGGTACTTCATCTTAATAGATGATGTGTGGTCTGTATCAGCATGGGAAGAAATTTGGGTATCATTACCGAAAAATAGTAATGGTAGCAGAATAATGCTAACTACAAGGTTCAAGTCTGTAGCCGAGGCTAGTAGCAGTCAACAAACAGGCCGTACATACCCTCTTGAACGGCTCTCTGATGACAAATCAAAGGACTTGTTCTTTGAAAAGATCTTTGGTGGTAATGATCCAAATCCCAATGAATTTAGAGATACCAAATATGAAATTTTGAAGAAATGTGGAGGCCTGCCTTTGGCAATAGTTGCAGTAGCAGGGCTTTTGGCGAGAGACCGCAAATCAGAGAGCCATTGGATGAAAGTGCACACCTCTCTAAGTTCAGAGTTGGAGGTGAATCTCACCCCTGAGGGAGTGACACAAATACTTAATCTCTGCTACAATGACTTACAAGCTGATCAGAAGAATTGTTTGTTGTACTTGAGCATATTTCCAAAGGGTTACAGCATTAACAGGAAGCGTTTGGTCAGGCGGTGGATAGCTGAAGGCTTCATTATTGAGAAACAAGGAAAAACTGTCGAAGAAGTTGCCGAAGACTACTTTAATGAGCTCATTAGTAGGAATATAATTCGGCCAGTTGACCACAATAGCAATGGAAAGGTTAAAACTTATCAAGTTCATGACATGATCCTTGAATACATTGTGTCAAAGTCAAGCAAAGAGAATTTCATCACAGTACTTGGGGGGCATTGGCACACAGCAACACCAGGCAACAAGGTTCGCCGGCTGTCCCTACATAGTAGTGATCCAGACAGTGCAAAATCTGAAATCGAGAACATGAACTTGTCACATGTCCGATCATTGACAGCATTTGACAGCTTGGAACGACTGCAATCTTTTTCATTCAAATTTGGAATACTGCAGGTGTTGGATCTTGAAGGTTGCAAGGGCTTGACTGAAATTCATCTGCGCAAAATATGCAAGATGTTTCATTTGAAGTACTTGAGCCTACGCAAGACAAGCATCAAAAAGCTCCCTTCAGCAATTGGGAAGTTGATATATCTGGAGACCTTGGATATAAGGGAAACAAATGTGGAAGTCTTGCCGGATTCAGTTGCAGATCTGAAGCAAATGGCCCATCTACTCGGCGGTAATAAATCCACGCGTGCTGCCTTGAGATTCACTGATGGGATTGCCAAGATGACAGCACTGCAAACACTATCAGGGATAGGGATAAGCCAGAGGTCATCGAGAGCCCTTGGAGGCATGCATAACCTCACCAAGTTGAGGAAGCTCAGCATCTACAGTATTGCAGACTTTGATAAACACAACCAGAAATATGGTGATTTACTGTCTGCCATTGAGTACTTAAGTGGTTGCTCTCTCAAGTATCTTGCAGTTGATGATGGTTTCACAGGCTTTCTTGATCTGGTGGTTTCCTCATCCAGTCCCCCAAAATACATCCACACGCTCGAGCTTTCTGGTAAACTGCCTAAAGTTCCTCAATGGATCAATGAGCTTAAAAAGCTTGAAAAACTGACCTTATCGTTGACTTCGCTGAGGACACATGACCTGTTTGTTCTTGCTCAACTGCCCCTGTTGTTTTCTCTCACATTCTCAGTCAACGCAGCGAGGCAGGATCACAGTGTCATGAAGGTTTTCCTGAGAAATACAATGGATTCAAGAGGAAACATTCTTATCCCGTCTGACGGATTCCATAGCCTTAGACTACTCCGTTTCTCAGCGCCGGTGCTGCCGCTGCTAAGCTTCCTCGAAGGCGCGATGCCGAAGCTCCAAAGGCTTGAGCTCCGGTTCAAGGTGTTGGAAGGTGCTTACGGAGTAGAAAACCTTGTGAGTCTCCAACAAGTGCTTCTTAGAGTCAGCCAGCAGGCTTCTGAAACTACCAAGGTCAAGGTGTCTGACATCAGAAGCTCCGTTCGCATGCATCCCAACAAGCCCACTGTGGTCGTGGATGAGTACTACTGATTGATGATAAATGGCGAAACAATCCATGATGTAACCGTAGTCTTTTTATTTTGCAGTCTTGCAGAGGAACACCTCATTGCTGAATTGAAATATAGGCCATGATATGGCTGCTGTGTGGAACTGTAAGTTTAACTTTCTGATGAGTAAATTTATCGGTTGGTCTGTTCACGTGTGAGCTGAAGTGCTTGTTATTTTTGCCGAGGACATAAATGCATATTTTCACAATTCCTCCGTTGAATCATCTTATTACATTAGAGAGATGCTTCACTATTTATTTCATATTTTTGATAACTTTTAAACTGTTAAAATCGTAATGACTCTAAACAAGTTCTGTGGCAAGCTATGATAGACACAATTTTACCTATAT
>NW_024116319.1:0-13292 GCF_003073215.2 Triticum urartu | reverse complement strand
TGTACCAGTAGCTATGTGTTCTCTCTCTCTCTCTCTCGTGTTCTTGAGGTGGTACGATCTTGATGTATCGCGAGCTTTGCTATTATAGTTGGATCTTATGATGTTTCTCCCCCTCTAATATCTTGTAATGGATTGAGTTTTCCCTTTGAAGTTATCTTATCGGATTGAGTCTTTATGGATTTGAGAACACTTGATGTATGTCTTGCATGTGCTTATCTGTGGTGACAATGGGTTATCACACGATCCACTTGATGTATGTTTTGGTGATCAACTTGCGAGTTCCGTGACCTCGTGAACTTATGCATAGGGGTTGGCACACTTTTTCGTCTTAACATTCCGGTAGAAACTTTGGGGCACTCTTTGAAGTTCTTTGTGTTGGTTGAATAGATGAATCTGAGATTGTGTGATGCATATCGTATAATCATACCCACGGATACTTGAGGTGACATTAGGGTTTTGGTTGATTTGTGTCTTAAGGTGTTATTCTAGTACGAACTCTTGAATAGATCGATTAGCACTACACCACAACACTACATCCCCAACAGCCAGGTTGGTGGGGAATACAACTTGTTCCAACAGACAGTCGGTCGGCGACTGCTTGATGGCTATGGAATATCTTTCCCGACCAACAGTCTGTTGGGCCTACCATGGGCCTTTCCCGACCAACAGTCTGTTGGGGCAGCTACGAGCCTTTCCCAACCGACTATTGGATAGGGTATTCTTTCCCATTCAACATTCTGTTGGGCCTAGCATTAGTCTTTCCCAACCGACTACAAGACGGGGTTTCTTTTGCCAACCAACAATCAGATGGGGTTTTTTTTTTGCCGAATAACAGTTCATTAGCATTTTGTTTAGCCAACCACAACTTCAATTAACATATGGTACTGATTGTCACATACATATAGTTAATGTGCTCTAAGCATAATCACCCAAACACCATACATCAGGCTCACATCGGGACCATCAAACATTTTTTATTCCATTAAGTAATTGACACATACATACATTTCAATCTGTTCTAAACAAAACCACTGAGACACCATACATCAGGTTTACAAAAGGACAGCCAAAAGATGCAAGTATGAGACATCAGTTATACAAAATGAAAGCTAAAACATCTAGTTGACGTGGATCGTTGGCTTCATGGTTCCTTGTGAGTGTAGTCGTTCTGTTTGCTTCCTGCAAAAGTTAATCAATTCGCAATTATAATACACTATTTGAAACTATACTACAGTACCAAAATCAACATACAGGATCATCGCATTCTCAAAAGTATAAATAGTAATAAATACAGAGAATTCAATAATCATGTGTTAACAGTAACGTTGATCCTCAGTTGAGATTGTTAGCACTAATCTCGATATTTTGTCTCCGCGTACTTATTTTGCTTTCGTTATGCATGTAACATAGATGGTCTACGAGAATATAGTTGTCGAAGCTTAAATCGAGTGGGCGGAGGAGGTGAGATACCGGGCTGCCGTGCGATGCGGCGCACATGGTGAGATGCCGATGGCGGTGTGAAGCCGCGATGCTGTGCGATGCAGCACGCCCTGTGAAGCGGCAAGGCGCTTGACGACTGGAATGGCTGGACAAATATCAGCTAGAGGAGAATAGGCAAGTTAGTTTGTTTGTTAGCTGCATGGCTGCTGACCAGGTGTGTGGCCGTTAAGTGGAGCTGCGCAAGTGGACATGCATGCATGCAGGGATTACCAAGTGCATGGAGTTAGTTGTGTGAGTGGGCGTGAGTTAGTGCCTAGACGTGACGTTAGTGGCCGGATGTGGCGCCTGAGTGGTGCGTGAAGGTTAGCTCCCCATGTATATATAAGTTACAATGAGAAAAGAGAAAAGAGGCTGAGAGGGCTCGAGGAAAAATGAAGCATATGTGCTTTTCACCAGGAGACAAGGCAAAGTTAGTTTTCTCCATGGTGAAGTGTTTGTGTGTGTGTTTTCTGCCCTGGTGTGCGTGTCCTTGTGTTATTGAGAGAAGATAGAAACCACAAGAGAGATGTGAGAGGAAGAAGAGGTGCTGCCAGAGGCAGCGCCAACAGAGATCACCCCAGCCGGCCCACCATCTCCATAAGGATTTGATAGGTCAGCAAAGGCATTTGTTTCTTCTCTTTAAAAATAAGATATATTATTCTATTGGCATAGGCAAAAAATTGGAGTGCGCATGATCTTGAGGTAGCAGAAGAGTTTGAAGCATCTATTTGTGTTTATAAATTAATTCTGTAATATATAAATCATTGATTCGTCTGCATTTGTGTTACTGCCAGCATCTCATTCTGAACAGTCTACAGTTTGTGAAACCATTCTCATTGCAAAATTGCCAAAAACTAATAAGAAAACCCAACCTTCTTTTTAAAGGGACCTGCTTATCCACTAACTACAGTTACCTGAATAATTTTAGCATTCAAATTAGTAGCATTACCAAGCTTGGGTTCAATAAATAATTTTACATCAACTTAATTCAAAAGGATCAATCTAATATAGTATGCATATTAAGAAGTTACATCAGTTTGCAATGAACATCATTCCTATCCGCAGCAAGAGTTTTCAATGTGCACAAACCTTGACAAATGATGTCCGGTCGTCGGCTTGCCTCTCACCATACCAGGATGTGCGCCACTCAAAATTCCTGAACAATAGTGGTTGCTATTCAACCGAAACAGGAGGATTCAGGCTAACCAGCTGAAGCAGAATAAAAGATGCACCAAAACAAGCTAGAAACGATGTGCACACGTCAGCATGCATCCTTACAAAAGGAGCACGTAAGAGATTTCTTTTTACCAAAACGAATAAGAGAAAAGAATGGCGCTGAACTAAACAAAGGGAAGTAACCATAAGTTGAGCAATATTGTTAAAAACGACAATCAACAAAACTCATTGGAATAAGATTTAAATTACATGGTCGAATAAGATCTCCTTATCTCGATGAATCTCAAACTGGTATTTTGATATCTCAATAAATCTGAGATTCAGAGTTTCTAAAAGCTGCAATAATGCTTTACAAATTAGAGCTTACCTAAAAGTAAAGAATATCTTGCCCAGAAGCCGAGGTAGGGACTCATTGAGTATGAGTATGACTATAAACTGCAAACTGCACGCTAGCTCTAATCTTGGTTGAAAGTTTTGAGAGCCAATTCTGAAGGCATCAGACTGCCAGTACCTGCAACATCTCAAGTAATATGAATACCAGTTTTGTGTAAATCATGTACTAACATTAAAAATCAATGTTGAATTTACACAACCATACTGTCAGCAACAAAGGCATGAATGAAACAAAAAGAATGTGGCCTATCTTATAATAGTAGGAAGAGCAACATAAATCCATATTCTCCTTGCAATGTGGCTTATCTAATAAAAGTACGAAGAGCAAAATAAATCTATGTTCTCCCAGCATTCTATGGTGCATGTTCTGCCTTGTTTGTGAGCAGAAGAATATGCAGGCTACTGTGAAAGTCAAGCTGTGCCTAACAATAAACATTCCAAGTTTCAGATAGGATATGAACCAAGAAAGTACTGATTTTCTATACAGACATCACACTTGTGGTGATTTCCGCGAAGAGGTGCAAGTTGTTGGCGGCGTGGGATGGCTTGGGCTCCGAGTCCAGCATCGCTGCGGCGGCCTCCCACTCCGTCCAAGTGTATGGGATGCAAAGAAGAATCCTGGGAAAATATGGGATACATGAACTATTCTGGAAGTTACAGAACTACTGAATCAAATTTAAAGAGAAAATAAAACTGTAAAATCTATAGAAGCATGACTGTATAAATACAAACTGCTAGATATGTAATTTATCTTCATTCCAGAAAAACTGAACTAAGTTTAATATAGTCTTATGCTTGCCAGAATTCTACAATGCTTAAATAGAAGTCTTTGTGGAACCTGAAGCTAGTTTTCAGCGTTGTCCCTCGTCTCAAAGCACAGATATGTGGATACGTTTTTCTATATATTTATATATATATATATATGTGTGTGTGTGTGTGTGTGTGTGTGTGTGTGTGTGTGTATAAAGTAATGAATTTTCATATGATGAATACCCTTGTATTGACCTTCAGGCACACATAGCTTAATATGATAGTCTGGCAAGGCACACATAGCACACAAACTACAACTCACAAGCTCTAAAGTTCACAAATCAATCACAACCAGTTCATAAAAAATAGTAGCTAATTTAGGTTTCCTGCAACACTATTGAAAGGAATACCTGTAGCATAGATTCTTTTTTTCAGTAATAGCATCAAGCTTGTTCTTCTCAAGTTCTCATATCCAGAAATCACACGAGATGTACCTCTTAGACTGCATTGCCGGCTACCCCATTAGCAGATAGAGCCCCTGTTTTTGATGCTCTGCTTGTTGCTTGAGCTCGAGCTCACATCCAAAACGATGCTTGCTGGATAGAAGTACTATTCCAAGTCATGGCTGATCTGAACGGAAAAGGGAAAAGCAAATAAATCAACTAACGGCAGCACCGATTGGGAATGGGTGGAGAGGGAGAGGAGAGTGAAAATAACACACACCACCGGTGGGAGGGGAATCACCAGCAGTCAACGACCAGATCCTTCTTCGAACGAACCGGCGAGCGCAGATCGGAGGAAGCCCATGGCATGGTGGCGGTGGTGGCGGCCCCTGGGTGACGACTGACGAGCGAGGGCGCGAGTGATCTCTCTCGCAGGTGACCCACCTCTCCCTCCCCCCTCCCTCTCTCAGCCCCGGATCTGAGAGGGATGGCGGCGTCCACCACCGCGCCTTGGCCTCTCCCCGAACTCTAGCGCAGGGTTAGTAGTGTTTGGGGCCTAAGCAGTGGGGGTGCAGGAGGATGAAGGAGACAGGTGACGGCGTGGTGGAGACGGTGGGCGGTCGGCGGCGTGCGGGCGGCTAGCTAGCGGGCGGCGGCGGAGGGACTGCGTGAGAGGATTTAGGTTTGGGGGATTTGGATTTGGTCGTGGGCTCGTGGCACGTATCGAAGCCGAATGAAAAAATAGGTAGGAGGCTTGGCGCTAAGTTTTTGGCCCGCGCGCGCAAAGACGGGCCGGACAATTGGCGATGAGCAGTCGGTCGGCATTAATCCCCGACCAACAGTCTGATGGAGATGTAAGCTTTCCCGACCGATAGTCCAACGTGAAACATTCAAGTATTGCCGACCGACGGTTGGACACAATACATCAGTATTATCGACTAACAGTTAGATAGAAGTTTTCTCGACCAACAATCTGTTGGCAAAATTGACTTTTCCCAAGACACATCGGTAGGGAAATCTAGTGCGTGGTGTAGTGTAGAAAGAATAACTTTTAGGTGGATTCGTACCCTACAATAATCTCTTCGTTTGTTCTCCGCTATTAGTGACTTTGGAGTGACTCTTTGTTGCATGTTGAGGGATAGTTATATGATCCAATTATGTTATTATTGTTGAGAGAACTTGCATTAGTGAAAGTATGAACCCTAGGCCTTGTTTTCTAGCATTGCAATACCGTTTGTGCTCACTTTTACCACTTGTTACCATGCTGTTTTTATATTTTCAGATTACAAAAACCTATATCTACCATCCATATTGCACTTGTATCACCATCTCTTCGCCGAACTAGTGCACCTATACAATTTATCATTGTATTGGCTGTGTTGGGATACAAGAGACTCTTTGTTATTTGGTTGCAGGGTTGCTTGAGAGAGACCATATTCATCCTACGCCTCCCATGGATTGATAAACCTTAGGTCATTCACTTAAGGGAAATTTGCTACTGTCCTACAAACCTCTGCACTTGGAGGCCCGACAACGTCTACAGGAAGAAGGTTGTGTAGTAGACATCACAACGTTTGATGTGTGAAGAGGCAGAGCAATGTCTTGGCACACGGTTTGGCCACGCTGACCAGGAGCACATGCAACCAAGAGATGATCTCAGATGTCCCGCATAGCTTACGACCTCTAATGACATCTGAATGTAATGCGCTCTCTGAGTAGAAAGTTTCTACTCTAATCTAAAAAAGAATATTTGGGCAGATGGCGAGGGAGAGGGAGGGGCAGATCTGGGGACTGCGGGAGCATGCATACTAGAACTTGAACTCCGGGAGCCTCCTGATGAAGTGCTTGAACTTACCGGATCCATGGTTGGGGAGGGCGTGCCCGTCGTGGGCGGTGGAGGAGTCGAGCTCGGGGTCGACCATGGGGGCGAGGAAGCCGATGGGGAGGTAGATCCTAAGACGACGGCGGCGACGATGAGCGTGCCGGCGTGGGTGGTGGCGGCAGCGACGACGATCGTGCTGACGTGGGCGATGGCAGCGGCGACGAGTGTGCCGGCGTGGGTAGCGGCCGCGTGGAGATTGTGGGGGGGAGTAGCTCGACCGAGGGGTGGGGTGAGATTGGTGAGAGAGAGATTTTTTAGGTTTCGCGAGAGAGAGTTTGGTGGGGTGGATGGTGCGGCGGTGGACACGCTCAGTAGTAGCGTGGGTCTCTCACCTGCGCTTTAGCTATTCACTTAGTAGTAGCACTGGTTTTACAACCTACACTACTACTATGTTTTGTCTCCTAGGGATATATATTAATAGCGTGTGTTTTTTTGACGAGCGCTACTAGTAATTAGCATTAGCGTGGGGTAATATAGAGCGCTACTAGTAAGCGTCTACCTATAAGCTATTTCCCAGTAGTGATCCCATCTTGGGGCCTTTTCCGGTGATCTGCCGGAGGGGGAATCGATCATGAGGGGATTCTACATCAACACCATTGCATCCCCGATGAAGCGTGAGTAGTTTACCACAGACCTTCGGGTCCATAGTTATTAGCTAGATGGTTTCTTCTCTTTCTTTGATTCTCAATACAAAGTTCTCCTCCATGTTCTTGGAGATCTATTCGATGTAATACTCTTTTGCGGTGTGTTCGCCGAGATCCGATGAATTGTGGGTTTACGAACAAGATTATCTATGAATATTATTTGGTTCTTCTCTGAATTCTTATATGCATGATTTGATATCTTTGCAAGTCTCTTCGAATTATCAGTTTAGTTTGGCCTTCTAGATTGATCTTTCTTGCAATGGGAGAAGTGCTTAGCTTTGGGTTCAATCTTGCGGTGTCCTTTCCTAGTGATAGTAGGGGAAGCAAGGCATGTATTGTATTGTTGCCATCAAGGATAAAAAGATGGGGTTTATATCATATTGCTTGAGTTTATCCCTCTACATCATGTCATCTTGCTTAATGCATCACTCTGTTCTGATGAACTTAATACTATAGATGCATGCTGGATAGCGGTTGATGTGTGGAGTAATAGTAGTAGATGCAGAATCGTTTCGGTCTACTTGTCACGGACGTGATGCCTATATATGATCATTGCCTTATATATCTTCATAACTATGCGCTTTTCTATCAATTGCTCGGCAGTAATTTGTTCACCCACCGTAATACATGCTATCTTGAGAGAACCACTAGTGAAACCTATGGCCCCCGGGTCTCTTTCTTATTATATTGCATCTCTTTTATTTACATCACATCTCGTTTACTATTTTGCAATCTTTACTTTCCAATATATACAACAAAAATACCACAAATATTTACTTTACTATCTTTATTAGATCTCACTTTTGCGAGTGACCGCGAAGGGATTGACAACCCCTTTATCGCGTTGGTTGCAAGGTTCTTGATTGTTTGTGTAGGTACTAGGTGACTTGTGTGTTGTCTCCTACTGGATTGATACCTTGGTTCTCAAAACTGAGGGAAATACTTACGCTACTTTGCTGCATCACCATTTCCTCTTCAAGGGAAAACCAATGCATGCTCAAGAGGTAGCACTCAGTAAGTGGTATCTGATGGTTTTCAGCTTATAAATCAAAGCTCACTTCAGGAGGATTATTTGTAGGCAAGAAATTAAAGATCCGAACAAAGATGTTTCTGAGGATTTGGTGCTGGTCACACTCATCTGTGATGAAGTCGGTGAGGCCGGCGTTGGTAATATATTGCGTGAACTCCTCAAGAATTCCAGTCTTTTGCAGGAATGGGTGTGCGACCATTCGCACGGCCGTACCTCCACCAACCTCCGAGGGTGGAGATCAGTGTCAGAAGACTCCCCAATAACACCCTTGGAGTTTTTCTTAGAGCCAAACTTCCTGAAGATATTCATGTCCGTGTACAATTTTCTGAAAAAATAAAAAAATTGAAGTGACAAAAATTTGTTAACAAAACTTTGTAAGATTGATAGCAACTACTCATAGGGATACATAGAGGCCATAGCAGGCATTCAAACTACTTAGAACACTAAGAATTTAACATGAAAGCACATCTACAGCAGCACCAAGAGTAGCTAATTAGTCAAAGTATAAACCACTAAAACAAAAACTAATTGGACAAATGGTGGAGTTACATACCAAGCAACAATCCCCCGAAACAGTTTCAGAAACTGAGCTTCGAGCAAAGAGATCGAAATCCGCGGGTTTGAGCTCAAGAACACGGGAGAGAGAGCAATGGGGATTTTTTTTCTGGAGGTAAGTGATGATTTGCTACGAAGAGGTAAGTGAGGGGGCCCACGTAGAGACCACAGCCCACCAGGGCGCGCCTGGGGGTCCTGGCGCGCTTAGGTGGGTTGTGCCCACCTGGTGCACCTCCCTCTGATGTTTATTGCACCAAAAATTCTCAAATATTCACAAAAAATCGTATTAAATTTTCAGGGCATTCTGAGAACTTTTATTTTTGGGTCATTTCTTATTGCACGGGAAATTCAGAAAATAGACAAAACATGGCATTTTATTTTATTAAACTAATAAAAACATAAAATAAAAAGTAGGGACAGAAGGTAGTGCTTACTAAATTCATCAACTTCATACTGTTAAAAAATGATCCATTAATAAGGTTGATCAGGTCTTATTAACAACCACTTTGGATTAGCATGAAATCGAAGAACTTTCGTAAATCACTAAGTACCTCAATGGGGTTATGCATTTCTCCAGCAATAAGTATTCATATTTCTTTTTGACAGTAGGTAGAGGTATTTGAAAACTTCCAATAGTTTGTCGGAGATTTTTCAATAACATTAATACCATTCACTTGGAATTGTTTCTTCGGAAAGTGCACCATATGCTCATTGCCATTAATATGAAAAGTGATCTTGCTTTTATTGCAATCAATAACAGCCCCTGCAGTATTTAAGAAGGGTCTACCAAGGATAATCGACATGTTGTCGTCCTTGGGCATCTCAAGTATAACAAAGTGAGTCAAAATAGTAACATTAACAACAACAATGGGCATATCCTCACAGATACCGATAGGTATGGTAGTTGATTTGTCAACCATTTGCAAACATATTTCAGTAGGTGTGAGTTTATTCAAGTCAAGTCTTTTATATAAAGAGAAAGGCATAACACTAACACCAACTCCTAAATCACATGAAGCAGTTTTAACATAATTCTTTTTGATAGAGCAAGGTATAGTTGGTATTCCCGGATCTCCAAGTTTTTTAGGTACTCCATATTTAAAAGTGTAATTAGCAAGCATAGCGGAGATTTCACCTTCCGGTATTTTTCTCTTATTTGTGATGATGTCTTTGATATATTTTGCATAAGGAGGCATTTTCAAGATATCAGTCAAGCGAGTACGCAAAAAGACTGGCCTCAGCATTTCAGCAAAGCGTTCAAATTCTTCATCATCATTCCTTTTAGTTGTCTTAGGTGGAAAAGGCATAGGTTTTTGAACCCACGGTTCTCTTTCTTTACCGTGTTTTCTAGCAACAAAGTCTCTTTTGTCATATCTTTTATTTTTAGGTTGTGGGTTATCAAGATCAATAGGTGGTTCTATCTCAACATCATTATCGGTTCTTTTTCATTGGTTGGTTAAGAGTTTTCATGAACCTCATGATTATCTTTTTTATTATCATGAGGTGAGTGTTCATTACCAGATTGAGTTTCAGCATCAGCGACAGAAACTTCATTATCATTATCAGGAGCTTTCTCTATTTCAGGTTCACTAGGAGCATGCAAAGTCCTATCATTTTTCTTTTTCTTCTTGTTTTTAGAAGGACTAGGTGCACTAGTGTTAGCTCTTTGTGAATCTTGGTCAATTCTTTTAGGGTGTCCCTTAGGATAAAGTGGTTCTTGAGTCATTTTACCTCGTCTAGTTGCAACTCTAACAGCAAAGTCATGCATATTATGATTCATTTCATCAAGTAGTTCTCTTTGAGACTTAGCCACTTGTTCTAATTGAGTTTGAACCATATAAGCATGTTTTCCAACACCTCTAACATAAATTGATATTCTAAATAACAATTCACTCAAGCGAGCAATCATATCATAATTATATTTCAATTGTTTCATAACATTTGCATTGAAGTGATCTTGTTTTCTAATGTAGTTTTCAAACTCATAAAGGCATTGACTAGGATGCATATTGTGAGGATTATCATTATCGTTAAACTTCATAAGAGAATTTACCTCTACCACCTAGGCATTGGTGGTGTATTAAGCCCATGTATTTCTTCAATAGGAGGTAAAATTTGAACATCCTTAGCTTTAATACCTTTTTCCTTCATAGATTTATTTGCCTGTTGCATATCTTCGGAACTGAGATATAATATACCCCTCTTCTTTGGAGTGGCTTCAGGTGGTGGTTCAGGAATAGTCCAATCATCATAATTTTCAGTATGTTATTCAATAATTCTTCAGCTTGTCCAACAGTTCGTTGATACGTCTCCAACGTATCTATAATTTTTGATTGCTCCATGCTATATTATCTACTGTTTTGAATGTTTATGGGCTTTACTATACACTTTTATATCATTTTTGGGACTAACCTATTAACCCGGAGTCCACTGCCAGTTTCTGTTTTTACCCTATTTTAGGGTTTCGAAGAAAAGGAAAATCAAACGGAGTCCAATTGACCTGAAACTTCACGGAACTCATTTTTGGAAGGAAAGAAGCCTAGAAGACTTGGAGTGCACGTCGGGGGACCTGCGAGGAGCTCACGAGGCAGGGGGGCGCCCCCCCCCCCCTGGGCGCGCCCTCCACCCTCGTGGCCCCCCTGACGATCTTCTTCCGCCTATATATCTCCATATCCCCTAAAAACATCCGTGAGCACAATAGATCGGGAGTTCCGCCGCCAGAAGCCTCCATAGCCACTAAAAGCCAATCTAGACCCGTTCCAGCACCCTGCCGGAGGGGGCAATCCCTCACCAGTGGCCATCTTCATCATCCCGGTGCTCTCCATGACGAGGAGGGAGTAGTTCTCCCTCGGGCTGAGCGTATGTACCAGTAGCTATGTGTTTGGTCTCCACTCTTTGAAGTTCTTTGTGTTGGTTTGAATAGATGAATCTGAGATTGTGTGATGCATATCGTATAATCATACCCACGGATACTTGAGGTGACATTGGAGTATCCAGGTGACATTAGGGTTTTGGTTGGTTTGTGTCTTAAGGTGTTATTCTAGTACGAACTCTAGGGCTGTTTGTGACACTTATAGGAATAGCCCAACGGATTGATTGGAAAGAGTCACTTTGAGGTGGTTTCGTACCCTACCATAATCTCTTCGTTTGTTCTCCGCTATTAGTGACTTTGGAGTGACTCTTTGTTGCATGTTGAGGGATAGTTATATGATCCAATTATGTTATCATTGTTGAGGGAACTTACACTAGCGAAAGTATGAACCCTAGGCCTTGGTTCATATCATTGCAATACCGTTTACGCTCACTTTTATAATTTTCTGTTTTTATAATTTCAGATTACAAATATCTTTATCTACTATCCATATACCACTTGTATCACCATCTCTTCACCGAACTAGTGCACCTATACAATTTACCATTGTATTGGGTGTGCTGGGGACACAAGAGACTCTTTGTTATTTGGTTGCAGGGTTGCTTGAGAGAGACCATCTTCATCCTACGCCTCCTACGAATTGATAAACCTTAGGTCATCCACTTGAGGGAAATTTGCTACTGTCCTACAAACCTCTGCACTTGGAGGCCCAGCAACGTCTACAAGAAGAAGGTTGTGTAGTAGACATCAAGCACTTGGACTCTCACGAGTTTTCTGTTAAGTTTTGTGTTGTGAAGTTTTCAAGTTTTGGGTAAAGATTCGATGGACTATGGAACAAGGAGTGGCACGAGCCTAAGCTTGGGGATTCCCATGGCACCCCCAAGATAATCTAAGGACACCTAAAAGCCAAAGCTTGGGGATGCCCCGGAAGGCATCTCCTCTTTCGTCTACTTCTATCGGTAACTTTACTTGGAGCTATATTTTTATTCACCACATGATATGTGTTTTGCTTGGAGCGTCAATTTATTTTGTTAAGATTTTCTTGCTGTTATTTAGAACAATGTTTTGCATATTTTATTTCAATAAAAGTGGCATTGATAGCCTTTACTGTTGCTGTTAACTTTACTTGGAACAATGTTGCTGTTTGAAAACAGAAACTTTACCCCTGTTGCAATAATTCCCTAGAAAAGTCAGAATGTGATAAAATGTTGAAACCTTTTGCATATTAATATCTGACAAATTTACTACAGTGGGAATTTTCTTTCATAATTTTTGAAGCTAGGGAAGTATGGATGTTGCAGCATTCTTTACAGACTATCCTGTTTAGGCAGATTGCTGTTATGTTTGCATTGTTTGCATATGTTTGCTTCTTTAATGATTCTATTTGAGGATATGACTATTAAATATGCAGAGGCATTTAGTATGCAATGTTGAATAATAATTTTAGTGATTTGCTACAATAGAGTATGATAAGGTTTTTGCAATGGTTTATACTAACTTATCTCACGAGTCCTTGTTGAGTTTTGTGTGGATGAAGCTTGCGAGATTTAGGGAGACCGTGATATGAGAGGAATTAAGGAGACACAAAAGCTCAAGCTTGGGGATTACCAAGGCATCCCAAGATAATATTTCAAGAGGTCTCAAGCGTCTAAGCTTGGGGATGCCCCGGTTGGCACCCCACCTTTCTTCTTCAACAACTATCGGCTAGTTTCGGTTGATCCTAAGTTTTTGCTTCTTAACATGATGTTTGCCATTCTTAGAATGTCATTTTATTTCGCTTTTCTTGCTGTTTGAATAAATAATACCAAGATCTGAAATTATTAAATGTTAGAGAGTCTTCACATAGTTGCATAATTATTCAACTACTCATTGATCTTCACTTATATCTTTCGGAGTAGTTTGTCATTTGCTCTAGTGCTTCACTTATAGCTTTTAGAGCATGGTGGTAGTTTTATTTTGAATAAATATATGAACTCTCATGCTTCACTTATATTATTTTGGGAGTATTAAATAGCATGGTAATTTGCTTAAAATCCTAATTAATATGCTAGGTATACAAGATTAATAA
>NW_024116318.1:0-15429 GCF_003073215.2 Triticum urartu | reverse complement strand
GGCCCCTCGCAGCTCCACCGACACTTCTTCCTCCTATATATACCCATATACCCTGAAAACATCCAGGAGCACCACGAAACCCTATTTCCACTACCGCAACCTTCTGTGCCCGTGAGATCCCATCTTGGGGCCTTTTCGGTGCTCCACCGGAGGGGGAATCGATCACGGAGGGCTTCTACATCAACACCATAGACTCTCCGATGATGTGTGAGTAGTTTACCACAGACCTTCGGGTCCATAGTTATTAGCTAGATGGCTTCTTCTCTCTCTTTGGATCTCAATACAAAGTTCTCCTCGATTCTCTTAGAGATCTATTCGATGTAATTCTTTTTGCAGTGTGTTTGTCGAGATCCGATGAATTGTGGGTTTATGATTAAGATTATCTATGAACAATATTTGATTCTTCTCTGAATTCTTTTATGCATGATTTAATATCTTTGCAAGTCTCTTTGAATTATCAGTTTGGTACTAGATTGATTTTTCTTGCAATGGGAGAAGTGCTTAGCTTTGGGTTCAATCTTGCGGCATCCTTTCCCAGTGACAGCAGGGGCAGCAAGGCATGTATTGTATTTTTGCCATCGAGGATAAAAAGATGGGGTTTATATCATATTGCTTGAGTTTATCCCTCTAGATCATGTCATCTTGCCTAATGCGTTACTCTCTTCTTATGAACTTAATACTCTAGATGCATGCTGGATAGTGGTCGATGTGTGGAGTAATAGTAGTAGATGCAGAATCGTTTCGGTCTACTTGTCGCGGACGTGATGCCTATATACATGATCATGCCTAGATATTCTCATAACTATGCGTGTTTCTATCAATTGCTCGACAGTAATTTGTTCACCCACCGTAGAATTTTCTATCTTGAGGGAAGCCACTAGTGAAACCTATGGCCCCCGGGTCTATTCTCCATTATATTATTCTCCCGTCAACAAGCCATTTCTGTCGTCGTTTATTTTGCAATCCTTATTCCAATCTATACAACAAAAATACCAAAAATATTTATCTTATTATCTCTATCAGATCTCACTTTCGTAAGTGACCGTGAAGGGATTGGCAACCCCTTTATCCAAATTGAAAATTGGGATGTTACAAACCTACCCCCCTTAAGATGAATCTCGCCCTCAAGATTAGGGTTGGCTAGAAAATAGGTGTGGGTAGTCTTTCCGTAGGTATTCTTCTTGCTCCGAGGTGGCTTCTTCCTTGGTATGGTGGCTCCACTGAACTTTGCAAAAATTGATAAGCTTGCTGCGTGTAACTTGGCTGGCAAACTCGAGAATCCTGACGGGTTTCTCCTCATAGGTTAGGTCACTTTCCAATTGAATTGCTTCCAGGGGCACTGTATCTCTCAGAGGAATATCAACCATCTCTGCATGGCACTTCTTCAACTGGGAAACGTGGAACTCATTATGAACTCCTGACAATCCTTTGGGTAACTCCAACTTGTAGGCCACTTCTCCCATACGTTCCAAAAATCGGTATGGTCCTACAAATCTCGGGGCTAGCTTTCCTTTAACTCCGAATCTTTTAACTCCTCGCAGTGGTGACACACGAAGATATGCTCTATCTCCAATTTCATAGACTACCTCCTTGCGTTTCGTATCAGCATAACTCTTCTGCCTGGACTGGGCTACCTTCAGTCTATCGCGAATCAACTTAACCTTCTCTTCAGATTCTTTGATTAAATATGGCCCGAACAACTGACAGTCTCCAACTTCATCCCACATCAATGGTGTCCTATACCTCCTTCCATAGAAAGCTTCAAAAGGGGCCATTTTCAAACTAGCCTGGTAACTGTTGTTGTATGAGAACTCTGCGTAAGGCAAATTATCATCCCAACTAGATCCATAATCTAGCGTACAAGCTCTCAACATGTCCTCCAGAATCTGATTGACTCTTTCAGTCTGTCCATCTGTCTGCGGATGAAAGGCTGTACTGAATTCTAACCTGATACCCAAAGTCTGGTGCAGCTGATTCCAAAAGTTCGAAGTAAACTGTGTTCCTCTATCTGATACGATGGTCCTCGGAACTCCATGCAGACATACGATCCTAGTCATATATATCTTGGCCAACTTCGCGCTCGTATAAGTGGTTTTCACAGGGATAAAGTGGGCCACTTTGGTCAAGCGATCAACTACTACCCAGATGGAGTCATATCCTGATCTGGTCCTAGGTAATCTGATGATAAAGTCCATGCCAACTTTGTCCCACTTCCACTCGGGTATCGGCATAGGCTGAAGTAAACCTGCTGGCTTATGATGTTTTGCCTTAACTCTCTGACATACACCGCATATTGCTACATACTCGGCAATATCCTTCTTCATACCGGTCCACCAGAAACGTTTCTTCAATTCCAAATACATCTTGGTGTTTCCGGGTGAATTGAGTATGGCGAGTCATGAGCCTCCGGAAGTATTAACTTGCTTATTTCCGCATCATTGGGCACATAAATACGATCCTCAAACCATGAAGTTTCGTGCTCATCCTCATGAAAACCTTTGGCCTTTGCTTTGCTCATCTTCTCCTTTATCTCATCAATTTCCTTGTCATCCTTCTGGGCTTCTCGAATCTTTCCCAATAATGTAGACTGAACCTCCATTGCTGCAACAAAACCTCTTGGAACTATCTCCAAACAAAGTTCCTTGAGATCATCGACTAACTCCTGCGGTAATCCTCCGCTTACGAGGGTATTGACATAACTCTTGTGGCTCAAAGCGTCTGCTACGACATTGGTCTTTCCTGGATGATAATGTAGCTTCATATCATAATCCTTTATTAGCTCCAACCATCTCCTCTGCCTGAGATTTAGCTCCTTTTGCGTGAAGATATACTTCAAACTCTTGTGATCCGTGTATACATCACAACGGTTTCCAATAAGAAAATGTCTCTGCTACCTCTTGAGCATGCGTTGGTTTTCCCTTAAAGAGGAAAGGGTGATGCAGCAAAGTAGCGTAAGTATTTCCCTCAGTTTTTCACAACCAAGGTATCAATCCAGTAGGAGATTACACGCAAGCCCCTTGTAACTGCACAAACAAACAAGAACCTCGCAAATAGTCATGTTTTTAAGATTGTTGATATCTTTTAGTTTATAGATCCAAATTGAGTGATTCTTTTTGCTATAGTTTCAAAATTTTGTAAATTTTCTGTTGGTGTGCTTGGATTTCAAATTTGAGCAAGTTAAATTTGAATTTGGTGAAATTTGTTCAAATCATTAATTTGGATGTATCTTGAGTTTTATAAAATATTTTTGATTGATTCTTTTTGCTACTATTTTAGTATTGTTTTGTCTATCTAGTAGAAATACAGTCATTTATTTTTAGGTTATTTTAAATTAGGGTTTTAGGCAAAACATTATTGTTTTAGTTCTAGTTTTGTTTTAGTCTTTTCTTTATAGTTTTAATTGTTTTTAATTTATTTCTTGTTGTCACTTAAAAAAATAGTTTTTTTGCTATTGTTGAACAGTAGGCAATTTCTTATTTTAAAAATTTATTTTCTTTAGTTTTGTATGAAAACTTGTATAGGTCATAGTTAGAGTTTTATAAAAGCTTTTTATTTGTTTCTTTTTGCAAATAAAATTTTATGAAAAATACTTTCTGTTATTTTAATGAAAACTCTATTTCTTTTCTATTAAATTATTAGTTTAGTATTTTATTTTTCTGTTAAGTTTTATGTAGGACGAAAAAACTATTTTTATTGTTTGTAGTAGAATCTTAGACTTTTCCTTAGTAGTTTTCCTCGTAGTTTTCCTTGAAGTTCCTTGGATTTCATTTGGGTTTTATTATTTGATTTCTTTGTTGTTGATTGATAATTATGATTGCTAGACATTGCTTGCTAGAATGATTGCTTATGTGAATGTCATGTTTAATATTATAGATTTCATCAGAGAGTTGCGTATAGTCTTATCAAGTTTCTGAGAGCTCTATTATCTTCATCAACTTACCAGGCAAGTTCGCTTTGATCATGTTATTCATACCTATGTTTTTATTGCATTCAGTGTCACCATTCACGATCCCTCCAATAATGTTATTGACTTCTTGTAGTTGAGTAAAATGCATGAGGTAGGAACCCATCTCCCTGTTATCAAGCCCGGGGCATTATGCAGTTTAAATGCTACGCTATATTAGACAGGGTTGGTATGAGTTCTCGGAAGTGGTGTGAGTATGAAGGACCCCCTACGTCAATGGAGACAACTTCATGATGGCATCGGCAAGGACCGCATCTTCAGGACTTCAAGACCTCAAGATTTCACGACTCGAGACAAGAATTCTATACACACTATTGGGTGAAGGACGGTTTTGATGGGCACCCTGGAGCAACCAGTGGATGGCCGAGATGCATGGCGAAGCACCATGACATCTTGCAGAAAGCTTCACCCAGACTCAAAGAGACGGAAGAATACTTCATGCCCGTAAGCTTACCTGTGCAACTACAAGTCACTATGGGCTCTGGCTTGGTTGACCTTAGTTGTGACTTTGGCTGGGACGGTGCTAGCAGATGTAGAACTACGGTAGGATTGGATGAGCATCGGACAGTGGTCAGGGGAACACTTCGGAAGACCATGTTTCGATCGTCTTGTTCTCAAACACCTTGAAGTGCGAGAACATAAAAAGAGGTATTGAATCTTGCGGGTAAAGTGTACAAACCTCTGTAGAGGGTTAAAACCTAATCGATTAGCCGTGTCCCCGGTTACGGACAATTTGAGCCTCTGGACTTGGATCTATCTCAGAACTCTCAACACCGGACTGATAACTTAATTGTGGGAAACTTATGATTATCTTGGGCTATGAGACATCGGTTGGCGGAACCATGTCATGATAAAAAAAACTCTGTAGTAGACTTCTGATAATTCTTTGGTGTAGGTAAATTAGAACCATTTTTTACGCAAACAAAACTCAGATACAAAGCCACAAAGCCATATTGCATATAGTATAGTTTATCATCTGTTTTTCCTACAGTGATCTTGCCGGTACATTCAATGTACTGACCTACACGGCTGCAATGTCTCATGTTGTAGATATTTTTCTTCTGATGAGTAAGAGTACGGTACATGGTTACGGTCTACACTCAACTTGCCGATGGCGTTGATGGGACTCCACACCTGATTGTTTGTTTCCGCTGAGACTTACGAGGTATATATCTGTTTTGCGTTATTTATACATGTGATTGCACTTTTATATATACATTGATGTACTGTGTGTGTGCCAGCATACTGATCCAGGGATGGCATGGATACACGGAGGCTTGACCGTTTGAGGTCGGGTCGCTACAACTGTTCTCATGATGCCTACACCTGATTTTGAAGTAGTTTAAAATGGAACAGTCAAAGAAGGAGTTCTTGCCTGTATTGCAAGGTGTGAAGTTGAGTAAGACTCAGAACCCGACCATGGCAGAAAATAGAAAGACAATGAAAGTCATTCCCTATGCCTCAGCCATAGGTTCTATAAAGTATGTTATGTTGTGTACCAGACCTATTGTGTACCTTGCCATGAGTTTGGCAAGGAGGTACGATAGTGATCCAGGAGTGGATCACTAGACAGCGGTCAAAGTTATCCTTAGTTACCTAAGAGGACTAAGGAAATATTTCTCGGTTATGGAGGTGATAAAGAATTCGACGTAAAGAGTTATGTCGATGCAAGCTTTTACACCGATCCCGATGACTCTGTGTCTCAATCTAGATACATATTGAAAGTGGGGGCAACTAGCTAGAGTAGCTCCATGCAGAGCATTGTAGACATAGAAAATTTGCAAAATACATACGGCTCTGAATGTGGCAGACCTGTTGACTAAACTTCTCTCACAAGCAAAACATGATCACACCTTAGTACTCTTTGGGTGTTAATCACATAGGGATGTGAACTAGATTATTGACTCTAGTAAACCCTTTGGGTGTTAGTCACATGGCGATGTGAACTATGGGTATTAATCACATAAATATGTGAACTATTGGTGTTAAATCACATGACGATGTGAACTAGATTATTGACTCTAGTGCAAGTGGGAGACTGAAGGAAATATGCCCTAGAGGCAATAATAAAGTTGTTATTTTACATTTCCTTATATCATGATAAATGTTTATTATTCATGCTAGAATTATATTAACCGGAAACTTGATACATGTGTGGATACATAGACAAAACACCGTGTCCCTAGTAAGCCTCTACTAGACTAGCTCGTTATTCAAAGATGGCTAAGTTTCCTAACCATAGACATGTGTTATCATTTGATGAACAAGGTCACATCATTAGGAGAATGATGTGATGGACAAGACCCATCCATTAGCATAGCATATTGACCGTTCAGTTTTATTGCTATTGCTTTATTCACGTCATATACATATTCCTTTGACTATGAGATTATGCAACTCCCGGATACCGGAGGAATACCTTGTGTGCTATCAAACGTCACAACTTAACTGGGTGATTATAAAGATGCTCTACAGGTATCTCTGAAGGTGTTTGTTGGGTTGGCATAGATCGAGATTAGGATTTGTCACTCCGGGTATCAGAGAGGTATCTCTAGGCCCTCTCTGTAATACACATCATAAGAAGCCTTGCAAGCAATGTGACTAATGAGTTAGTTGCGGGATGATGTATTACGGGACGAGTAAAGAGACTTGCCGGTAATGAGATTGAACTAGGTATGAAGATACCGGCGATCGAATCTCGGGCAAGTAACATACCGATGACAAAGGGAATAACGTATGTTGTCATTACGGTATGACCGATAAAGATCTTCGTAGAATATGTAGGAACCAATATGAGCATCTAGGTTCCGCTATTGGTTATTGACCGGAGAGGTGTCTCGGTCATGTCTACATAGTTCTCGAACCCGTAGGGTCCGCACGCTTAACGTTCGATGACAATTTTATATTGTATGAGTTATGTGATTTGGTGACCGAATGTTGTTCGGAGTCCCGGATGAGATCACGGACATGACGAGGAGTCTCGAAATGATCGAGAGGTAAAGACTGATATATATGACGATAGTATTCGGATACTGGAAGTGCTCCGTGGGTACCGGGTACGTATCGGGTCACCGAAAGGGGTTCCGGGCCCCCCCCCCCCCCCCGCGGAAACTATATGGGACTAATGGCCCAAGAGAGGGACAGACCAGGCCCTAAGGGGCTAGTGCAACCCCATGTAGGCCGAAATAGGAGGAGAAGGAAAGAGGGGAAGCAGGAAGAAAAGGGGAGGATTCGGCCTCCCCCTTCCTTCCCTCCCCCCTCTCTTTTCCTTTCCCCTCCGATGAATAAGGAAAGGGGGGCCGAATTGGGGAGGAACCCCAAGTAGGATTTGGCCTACTTGGGGCGCCCCCCTTGGTTGCTCCCTCTCCCTCCCACCTATATATATGAGGGGGGAGGCGCCTAGAACACACATCAACATCTGTTAGCCGTGTGTGGCGCCTCCCTCCACAAATTACACCCTCGGTCATATCTTCGTAGTGCTTAGGCCAAGCCATGCGCGGATCACTTCACCATCGCTGTCATAATGTCGTCGTGCTAACGAAACTCTCCCTCGACACTTTGCTGGATCAAGAGTTCGAGGGACGTCATCGAGTTGAACATGTGCATAACTCGAAGCTGGCGTACGTTCGGTGCTTGATCGATCGAAACGAGAAGAAGTCCGACTACATCAATCGTTTCGGTCTACGAGGGTACGTAGTCACACTCTCCCCCTCTCGTTGCTATGCATCTCCTAGATAGATCTTGCGTGAGCGTAGAATTTTTTTAAAAAATTGCATGCTACGTTTCCCAACAGTTCTTGTGTTGTACTACCTCCATCCGGGATTATAGGTCCTGCTAGCCAGCGAGCGCTGTCCCGACTTATTAGGCCTCCTATTTTATAGCGCTGAGCATGCAGGCAAAGAGCAGTAAAAGACTGCTATTCATTGGATGCATGCGGCAGGTCAGAGCAAGCGTGCAGGTAGGTGAGATAAATGAGTTGCTGGAGCGCTGCATGCACGCTGTTTACATTGGACGCATGCAGGCTTAGCGAGTACAGTAATCTAAAGAATTTATTCGATTAAAAATCCTAGGTGCCTTGGTCCCTGAGATATGGCTCTCCGGTCCTGTAAACCCGGACGGAGGTAGTAGATCATACCCTGGCCGAATCTGATGTCCCATGTTACCGGAGCAACGCTGCGCCGCCAGCCACTAGCAGCAGCCATGCCACAGCCATGATACGCTAGATCCCCACCATCCCCTTAACCGGCAATGCACGGGCTTTCACGGCCCACCATCCCCTTAACCGGCAATGCACGGGCTTTCACGGCGACCACAACGAGGGGAAAGCAGAGGATGGAGGAGGTGGCGGTAGCAGGGCTAGGGTTAGTTCCCCCAATCACCCTGGAAGAGGCGCGCCTTGTCAGGCCGCGATATCTGAAGATTATCATTCAGTTAATTGTGGCAATTCCAGCAGGTACCGATTCAGACAATCCAAAGGTCCAGGCGACTCCTCAAGCTACCATCGTCGTCAGCCGTTAGATCTACTTTCTGTTACTATTACTTTTCATGTGTCTCTGTTTACAGCGAGACTTCCACCTACTTAACAGCCGGGTTGTGGCTGAGCTGGGTATGGAATCTTGCAGAATTCCCTTCGAGGATGAACCCTAAACTCATACGCACAGCCGATAGTTATATAGAGCCCAGATCGGGATCTCTTTCCTCATAATTCTCTGATATTCGTCCATACAAATCGCCTTCCTAAACCTGTAGATCGACTAGGATCTGACAAATTGGTATACAAAGCAGTAGTTCCTCGGTAGCTTCCGATCGGATCTAAATTTTTTTTCCAGAGGCAAGAACACCCACCCAATTCCCTCCTTGTGCTGTGTGGTGATGGCGGGCGGCGATCGACGCGAGCAGTGAAGGTGTTCCCTCACTGCGATGTCAGGCGGCGGCGGATCCAGGGCGGCGTAGGTGGCGGTGATCGTTCGGGTGCAGATCAGTAGAGCAGGAGTGGTTTTGTTGGATCACTTCCAGCAAGGTAAAATTCCACGTCCTTCGCTGATCCGTGCACCTTGGGAGGAGTGGAGCTTTGGCGGCGGCAGGATCGGGGGCAGAGAGGCTGGTTGCCGCACCTGCGGTGGTAAAATTCCCCCTCTCTTCTCTAGATCAAGGCGATGGGGCGCTCGAAGGCAGTCGATGAGGTCGAGTGGTAGGAAGTTCTCTCGATCCGCGATGAGTTTGGCGTAGTTCAACAGGAAAATGCAGCGATGCGAACAGATGTGTCCAAATTGCAAGAAGATGTTCAGTCGATCAGTTCCAAACAAGGTGAAATAGCTCTGCAGGTTGGAGGAATTGAAAAGGCGGTGTTAGATCTGGGGAAACAGTTGTCCACAATGAGTTCAGTCTTGCAGAAACTGGTAGCTCCATCAGGGTCAGGAACTAGAGCTGAGAAACAACCTGAAGTTGACATTGTCGTTAGATCACCTATGTTGCAACAGCAACAACAGGACAAGCCACCTAGCAGAACTGAATAGTTGACACTACAGCTAGAAGCAGAAAAGGAAAAGACCAGACAGCTAGAGGAGTTGCACATGCAGCAGCTACCTCCAATCAGAACTGGCCGAACTGTAGCACCACCTGGATTTGGAGCTCATGATAATTTGGAAATAGCAAGTGCCATTGGAACACCAGTAACACAGAGAAGGGGAGGCCAAACCCCTGTTTTCCAACAATATCAGCAACCAGCTCGAGACAGACAGTTGTGGCAAGGTTATTTCAGAACTTATGAGCAGGATATGCAGGCTCAGTTCATGAAAGCAATGACAAAAGGCCCACGGATGGATTTTCCTCGATTTTCTGGTGAAGATCCTGTTGGCTGGATTAGACAGTGTAACAAATACTTCCAAATGGCAGCAGCACCTGAAGAATACAAAGTGTCACTCTCAAATGTACATGACAGGAGATGCTGATGTCTGGTTGAGGAGATCTGGTTTGCTTAAGAAACAATTGTCATGGCTGGAATTTGGCAAAGAAATCATCAAAAGATTTTCTGCTCAAGGCTCTTATGATCTCACTGAGAAATTCACTTCTCTGAAACAAGGAAGCACTTCAGTGTCAGAGTACACAAAGTTGTTTGAGGATTTAATGGCTGAACTGCAGGAGGAAAATCCTGCATTATCAGAACCCTGGTTTATAAAATGCTATGTTAATGGGATGAGAGATGGAATTAAGTATCAGTTGAGACTTCTTAGACCCACTTCCCTGACTGATGCCTACTGTTTGGCAAAAGAAATTGAACCTTGTCACCCTCCTCCAGTGACAACTGTCAAGAAATCAACAACTCCTTATAACAACTATTGGCAGAAAAATATAGTGCCTACATCAGGGAAACAGGTGGTCAACACTGCAACAATTCCAACAACTAGTAACACAAAGAGCACTGAACATGTGAACAGTCAAATTCAGAAAATCAGAAAAGCAGGTGAATGTTGGAGGTGTGGAGACAAATGGGTCCATGGCCATAAATTCACTTTAGTTCCTAATGTGCACATGTTGCAGCAAGAAATGGAAGAAAATGGTCCATATGAGACAAATAATGATCAACAGGAAGTAATAGAGGAAGGAACAGAACAACAGGAGCAAGCTATGTTTATCTCTGCACATGCTATGGGCCAGAACCTTGTTGTACAATCTCCTACAGTAATTATGCATGTAAATGGAAAAAGAGCAGTAGCACTACTGGACTCGGGGAGTTCAACCTCTTTCATCAGTGAGCAGTTTGCTATCAAATCAAACTGTCAATTACTCCATGTCAGGCCTAGAAAAGTTTCTGTAGCTGGAGGGGGCCTGCTGCTTTCTACTGCTATAGTTCCCAACTATGCTTTTCAACTAGCCAAACTGAAATTGGAACATTCTTTCAGAATTTTAAATCTTCCTAGTCATGACATGATTTTGGGCTATGATTGGTTTTCATTGGTCAGTCCTGTGGCTTTTGATGTACCTCGCAATCAGTTCAGCTTCACTCTCCAAGGCAAAACAACAGTAACAGCTGCAGTTTATAATTCCAGTGAGGACATTTTGGAGATACAAGCAGAACAAGTCAATAAACTTTTGGACAAGGGTGTAGAGACTTTTCTGCTCCAAATTCACAATATAGTGGCCCAAACTCCGGATAAGCATTGCATTCCAACGGCAATAAGCAACTTGCTACTGGAATATAAGGATGTTTTTGCAGAACCAACAACTTTACTTCCAAAAAGGGAATTAGATCATAAAATTCCCTTGATGCCAGGAGTTGAACCACCCCATGTTAGACCATATAGGGTACCACATCACCAAAAAGAAGAAATGGAGAAGCAAATTAAGCACCTACTGGATAATAAACTCATAAGAAATAGCCAGAGTCCTTATGCAGCCCCTGTTCTCCTGGTTAAAAAGAAAGACAGTACTATGAGGCTTTGTACTGATTTCAGAAGGCTCAACACTGTGACAGTGAAGAATAAATTCCCTATACCAGTAATTGAGGATTTGCTGGATGAATTGCATGGAGCAAAGGTCTTCTCTAAGATTGACTTAAGGTCAGGATACCACCAGATAAGGATGGACCCTGCAGACATTCATAAAACTGCATTCAGAACCTTTCTGGGGCACTATGAATATTTGGTAATGCCCTTTGGATTATCAAATGCACCAGCAACCTTTCAAGCTCTCATGAATCTTCTATTTGCTAAGTACAACAGAAAGTTTGTACTAGTATTATTTGATGATATCCTGGTATTTAGCAATACTATAGAAGATCATGTGAAATATTTAAAGCAAGTGTTGCAAATCTTGAGAGAAAACCAGCTATTTGCAAAGATGTCCAAATGTGCATTTGCACTGCCTCAGGTGGAATATTTGGGTCATGTTGTTTCTGGTGAAGGACTAGCTACTGAACCCAGCAAGATCAAGGCAATTGTAGATTGGCCTACACCCATTGACATCACTAAATTGAGAAGTTTCTTAGGTCTAGCTGGTTACTACAGGAGGTTCATCAAAGATTATGGGACAATTTGCAGACCATTGCATGATTCTCTTAAAAAAAGGGAAATTCCAATGGACAGCTGACCAAGAGACAGCTTTCAGAAAACTGCAACAAGCTCTGGTTACAGCTCCAGTTCTAGCTCTGCCCAATTTCAATGTTCCATTCACATTAGAAACTGATGCATCTGGCTATGGTATTGGGGTTGTACTTATGCAAGAGGGCAGACCATTGGCATACTACAGCTCTTCCCTCTGTCCCAGAAATGCTGCACTATCTACTTATGAGAAAGAAGCTTTAGCAATCTTGGAAGCTTTAAAGAAATGGAGGCACTATCTTCTGGGCAACTCTGTAATCATCAAAATTGATCAGCAGTCCTTGAAGTTCATTACTGACCAAAAGATTACAGAAGGAATTCAACACAAGTTAATGATGAAATTGTTGGAATTCAATTTCACAATTCAGTACAAAAAGGGCACTACAAACAGGGTGGCTGATGCTCTGTCCAGAGTACTTCCTAAATGCATGTCCATGTCAATAGTTACTCTTGAGTGGGCCAAAGAACTACTCACCAGTTATCAAACTGACCCAAACACAAAGAAATTACAAGAAAAGTTACTGTTGCAATCTCCTCAGGACAAATCTGATTACACTATACATGCTGGCATTATCAGATTCAAAGGGAAGATTCTGGTGGGAAATGACAGTAAATTGAGGGATAGACTGATTACTGCCCTACATAATTCACCTGTGGGAGGACACTCAGGTATGAGAGCCACTTACCAGAGAGTAAAAGGAATTTTCTACTGGCCTGGTCTTAAACAAGCAGTGGAACAATTCAAAGAAGTGGTTAGCTTGGTTGTCACTAGCTGAATATTGGTACAACACCAGTTACCATATAGCATTGAAAATGAGTCCTTTTCAAGCATTATATGGGTTTCCTCCTCCATTGATTGCTGAACTGGCAATTCCTGGACCTGATAATGAGGAGGCACGAGACTTCTTAACAGCCAAGCAGAACATGTTGCAGCAACTGAAAGAGAACTTGCTTCAGGCTCAGAATCGAATGAAGAAGTATGCAGATTTAAAAAGAGTGGAAAGACAATTTGAAGTGGGAGACCTGGTATACCTTAAAATGGCACCATACAGACTGGCAGCATTTGGATTCAGAGGAGCTCTGAAACTTCATAACAAATACTATGGTCCATTCTTGGTTATTCAGAAAATTGGCAACAGTGCTTACAAGTTGCAATTCCCAGCAAAAGTGCAAATGCACCCAGTCTTCCATGTTAGTCAGTTAAAAAAGCACTTGGGTCACAAGTCCATTCCTAGACCACACCTACCTATGGTGAATGCAGACGGCACCATTAAAACAGAACCAGCTCAAGTCTTGGAGGTCAGGCAAGTTCCTCGTAAAAACATGCCGGTGGTGCAGTGGCTTATTCAATGGGCAAATATGACAACCGAAGAAGCAACTTGGGAAGATGCCGAGTTCATCAAGCACATATTTCCCGCGTTCTTCCGGAGCACGACTGAAGCTTGGAGAACCAACAACATTACGCCGTGAGGACACGACAGTTCTTCAGGAGGGGGTAATGTCAAGCCGCGATATCTGAAGATTATCATTCAGTTAACTGTGGCAATTCCGGCACGTACCGATTCAGACAATCCAACGGTCCAGGCGACTCCTCAAGCTACCATCGTCGTCAGCCATTAGATCTACTTTCCGTTACTATTACTTTTCGTGTGTCTCTGTTTACAGCGAGACTTCCACCTACTTAACAGCCGGGTTGTGGCTGAGCTGGGTATGGAATCTTGCAGAATTCCCTTCGAGGATGAACCCTAAACTCATACGGCACAGCCGATAGTTATATAGAGCCTAGATCGGGATCTCTTTCCTCATAATTCTCTGATATTCGTCCATACAAATCGCCTTCCTAAACCTGTAGATCGACTAGGATCTGACACGCCTCGCCCTTTTCCAAATTCTGCGTTTGAGCCGTCTATTCTCTATCATCCTTCTCATGATCCATGTTCTAGCCTTCAGCATGTCTAGTCAATTTGGCTACCTCATGATGCTTTATAGAATAGACACGGGTTACATAGTTCGATTCAAACACATGAGTACATAACCATCCGTTAATTAGAAGTCCAACTGTAACCTAACTCGTGCACTTCCATATTCAACGCACATCGAACATGTGCTGGTTGTGTGCAGCTTTCTGGTGTAGAGAAGTATGTGTATATTGTGTTTGTATCTCTTTTGATGCTACATTATGAGTCAATAATATCGAGAAAATATTAGTTTACACCATGAAGCCCCTCTGGCAACACTTTTGATTACATGTGGCGATGAAAATCTCAGCGCTCACTAGACTTGGTGGTGTTATGCGAACTATGAAAACTATTACTTGGAAACACTCCGTGGAGTTGGGTTGCGTGAACTCATGCTTGCAGTTTTCAAGAGCCTGCGAAATTCATCAAGGCTTATTTTGCCATCTTTGTCAATATCAGCCTCCTCTAGGAGGGGGTCAATAGAACCCTTCAGTCCTGTATTCTGCAGACAAGAAGCACTAAATCATGAGAAGCTTGAACTTCTTACACAATTGGAATCTAGTAGTATTACTAACAATCTAGAAAAGTACAACGGACGATGTAATTAGGCAGCAGTTAGGTGTACCATTCTCAGTTCATTAGATGTGATATAGCCATCACCGTCAACATCGAATTTATCAAATGCAGCCTGAGACAATGATTTCCACTTCTCAGTATCATGTTCCACCAGCTGATGCACATGTAGTGTGGCAGCAACAAACTCTTCGAAATCAACAAATCCATCAGTGTTACTGTCAATCTGCTCAAGCATAAATATAAAATGTTGATGTGCTGTTGTTTTCTATAAATAAATAAATAAGTATCAATTTCTGAAGTAGAAATTGTGTTGATTAACTGCATGACTTTTATTCATTTCTTTTTGGATGATCATTGCTGCATAGTTACACAAAAAGGCAAACCACTGTAGGTGCAGGTATGGACGCAGGCATGACAGCAGAGCGCGTCCCACCAATTCTATTTGCAAACCTCCTTGATAGATTCTATCTGTAGTTGCATTTATTTTCTTATAGCTGGGGTTTGTATCTTTATCTATATATAAGAGATACGGAATCTATAACTCCCGAACAACCTGTATTTGTGAATCTCGTCCCGAACACGTCCTAAGCCGTCGGATGACTGCACTGATCTTGATGCAGGAGGACAATGCCACGTCATTTTCTTTGACCGTTCGGGACGACCGACATGACCACCGAACGCATCGGGTTATCCACTCCCCCTGCCTCCACCGCTCACGCACTTTTTCCCCTTTCTCCACATCACAGGTGGCGGGCCGAGCTCCTGTGGAGTGGCTGCCCTGGAGGCGTCGCCGGACACCACGGCGGGAGGAGCTCGCGTGGTGGACGCCCCG
>NW_024116317.1:0-6795 GCF_003073215.2 Triticum urartu | reverse complement strand
CAACTTGGACTGCCTATCTCAGTATGCGTCAGGAGATCCGAGACCCACAGGTGCATCATCAACTGCAGAAAGATCTGATTGAGCACCTATGGAGGCTCAAGGGGGACACCGTGTGATGAAATACGAGTTTTTATTTGTGGAACTATATAATTTGTATTGAACTATTTGTTGTTGTACTATTTTGTTGAAGTATTTGATTTTTCTATGATGAAATATGTGGTAAGAAAAAATTGTGTTGATAATTGAACGCCGAGACACGGCGAACCACGCCGAATATGGGCCCATTCTTGCCCATATGGGCCCTTTATTCGCCGAAATGGGGCTGCAAAGAGGGCCAATTTCGGCGCCTAGGGGCGACGACTGGGCGCAAAACCGCCCCCAGCGCCGATTGTATCGCCGGCTCGCCCCCAGGGGGCGATTTTTATGCGTCCTGGGGGGGGGCCAACGGCTGGAGATGCTCTTAGACCATCGGCTTAGAGCATCACCGATAGCTCATATACAACAACAACAACAAAGCATGTAGTCCCAAACAAGTCGGGATAGGCTAGACGTGAAACCCACAAGATCTCGCAACCAACTCATGGTTCTGGCACATGGATAGCAAGCTTCCACGCACCACTGTCCATGGCTAGTTCTTTGGAGTAAAATTTAGGGCACCAAAAAGTGCTTGGAGTAAAATTTAGGGCACAAAAAAGTGCTTTATAGGGCACGAGAAAGTGAGTGTCTCCAACAGCTGCCCTAAAATAGGGCAATCGAAACATCCAAACTGAAGATTGAACTTCAAATGTACATATCTGCATAGTTCCATAGTGAGATCAAATGCGGGCAGTCGATCTCCAAATTATGTATTACCTCCATCCCAAATTAGTTGTCTTAGATTTGTCTAGATATACAGATGTACCTAACACTAAAACGTGTCTAGATACATCTGTATCTAGACAAATCTAAGACAATTAATTCGGGACGGAGGGAGTGCAAATGTGTTTTTCTTGGGCACATAAAATTCACTAGTTTTATTCACCCCGATTAACTACTACTTATCAGCTCGATGGATGAGGAGGTGGATCACATTCAGTACCTTGTATTCCTTGGCGACAATTTATACAATTGCCGTCCTCTTGATTAAGCCACATGTGATTGGCATCTGACGACAAGCTAGAGGGATTAGCTGCCAGGTTATCTCCTACTTGGTGTAGCAATAATTTGACGAACTGAATCAGCGTTGATGAATCAGCTCATTTGATTCTGCATGACCTGAATCAGTGTTGCTTCAGATTGGGAGAAGGCAAAACGAGATCAGCGGTCAACGCATCTTCTCGTGCAGCCACACCTCGTCGGAGGCCGCCAGACGTGTCGGCGTTGGTGCTGCTGCAGCCTGGAGCTGGATCCACGTGGGCGGAGGGGAGCTGGAGCTCGCCGCGGTCACCGCCTAAGACAAATCTGCAGCTTCACCTGCAGCTCATGCGGCCACATGGACGAGTGCGAGCCGCACAACTTGCTACTCCACCTGCAGCTTACGCGGACAATGTCGGCGTGCAAGGCCTCCGCCGTGCGTGGCGTGAGGCCGCTGCATCGGGGGATGTGGCAGAAGGGCATTGGCTGCACGGGGACTTTCTGCTGCACCGCAGCGGACGGGTGCTCGCGGGCACAGCCGACGGGATTGATTCACGCATGCTCCCGCGCCACGCGCAGGGGGAGCGCAGGCGGAGGAGCTCGCCGGGGTGGCGGGGATGGCCGGTGGCGGAGGGGAATCGGTAGGGGAAGCTGAGGGGGAGCCGGGCCGGTGAGGGGGCGGTGAGGCGTCGGATCTAGCCGGAATCAGCTGGCAACGGCGGCGGGAAAGAGGGGGCCGAGAGGAGTGTGCGACTGGAGGAACTTTAATTGGCGGTTGGGGCTGCACGCGCAACTCGTTCCGTTTTGTGGCAGCAGCCGAAGTGCTTTATATTTGCAGCACTTGGTGCTGTTTTTTTGGGCTGTCCAAAAGAATTTCGAGCAAATTTTACAACAAGGGCAGCTGTTGGAGCAGCGATTTTGTACCCAAATGCCCTAAAAATCGATTATGCCCTATTATAGGGCAGCTATTGGAGATGCTCTTAGGAGATCATCAAAAGGCATTGGTGTCTTGCTGCTGTTGCACTATTCAAGATCAAAAGAGAGCACAAATATGACGAAAGATCTCTCTGCAGTTGATGTATAATTGGAAGAAATTGGATGGGAAGAGAAACTAAAACCAAGAGCATGATTTTGAGTTCGAGTCACATTTCTGCATTTGCTACTTGTGTTTCTCACAAGACTGGTGCTCACATTAAATTAGTATAGTGTATTTGTTTATTTGTGGTAGGTCTGACATGTGAGTAAAAGTGCATTTGTTTATTTATATCTCTTCGAAGGTTCTAGTCCCATGTGTGTAAAAGTGCATTTGTTTATTTGTGTTGGTCCTACATGAACTCGCCCACCAACTCCAACCTTTATAAGTAGGAAGAAAAGATATTAGTAAAACAGTCAACTAATGAAGCAAAAAATACCAACAATATCTACCTGCTTCAGTTCTTCCAGGCTAATCGTTCCACTCTTGTCAATATCAATGGCATTGAACTGGTCACGAAGATCAGACAGTTCTTCTGGATTTAATGTAGATGCTAATGCCTACAAGTTGTAGAAATTCATCTGAGTTGTTTGTGTCACGCCTTCCAGAGTCATGCACAATATCTCAGACTAATCTGGCATCCCAACTTACCCTTAAAGCAAACTGTTTGAAACGACTGTATTTCACAAACTGTCGCATATTATGCAATACTGATATGTCCAGGGGTATTTCAGATGCCTGCCCTCCTTCTCTGACCCATTCATGTGCTGAAGAACAGAAAATTAGCACAGTAAACAAATAAACATTATGGTATATACCAAGGTATGAAATAGCATGTTTGTATTTTATCGCAACCAGAGAGGTTCAATTCATGTGCTGAGTCATTAACGAATTACATGTTGGTCCTACATCGACCATATCTAATCATGATAATCAGCAAAAGCTACTTCTACATAAAAAGAAAATATAATCATGCTATTTTATACATGCATAGACCAGTGCTACCAAATAAGTACAAAAACAACAACAATCAAAAGCGAACACAATAGTAAGAATCCAATAGCACTGGATGTGCAACTAGCTGATTGCACGACATCGTAACCCAAAATGATGAAGTTAGAAAACTAACACCCCCCCCCCCCCCCCCAACACACACACACACACAAACACCACCACCAGAAGTTATGAAATACAGGAATTAACTAACAGTACCAATGCCATCTTTCGATGCAATCATGACTGCTGAATAAGAGTTTGACAAGGTGGAATCCCCCCATTACTTCTTAATTGGTCTAAGGGTATTATCCGTATGTCCTCTTGAATATGATTCATACGAAAGTATCCAGCAATCAAGAGAGTTCACATGATTGAGCTCAAGTAACAGGTGTTGCGCCTCCAGGCCACAGCCCGTGCGCTCACGAGCTGGAGCGCCCGCACAGTCGGTGGCATCCGCCTCAAGCTCGCAGTCTCGCGGGAGCTGATCTTGAGATTTGACAAGGCGCAAGAGGACAGGGCCCTCACCCTGATGAACGATGGCTACACTCCCAACTGAAGATATCCTACCTTGGGCTTGCCTCCCTGGAACGTACCATTGCTCGCCAACGGGCACGTATTGCCGTGCTGAAGGACGGAGACGCGAACAGCTCCTTCTTCCACCGGCGGAGCACCTACCATCGGCAGAAGAACACGATCCACGCTATCACCATGGATGACCGTGTGCTCTTCGACCACGATGACATCGCAGACGCGGCCTTCGCCCACTTCGACGCCTTGCTGGGCACCGCCGTCGACCGCGACTGCTCGCTGAACCTTGACGACCTCATCGAGCCAGCCGATGACCTTCTCGACCTTGAGGCGCCTTTCGGTGCCGAGGAGATTGGCACGCCGTCCAACGGCTGCCCGCGCACAAGGCGCCCGGTCCTGACGGCTTCACGGCTGAGTTCATCAAGGCATGCTGGCCCACGGTGCGGCAGGATTTCGCGGACGTATTCCAGCAGCTCTACGACATGCGCAGGTCGACGCGGGGGGCGGGGGGGCCCCCCCCCGCCTCAACTAGGCACTGCTCGCCCTGCTCCTCAAGCGCGCCGACGGCCAGCTTCGGGGACTACGGGCCCATAAGCCTCATCCACCTCGTCGCCAAGGTGTTCGCGAAACTTCTCTCGCTACGCCTCGACCCAAAGCTGGATCGCCTCGTCAGCAACAACTAGAACGCGTTTATCCCCGGGCGCAGCCTTCATGATAACTTCATTCTGGTCAAGCAATCAGTACGCCTGCTCCACCAACTTAAGACACCAAGAGCCCTCCTCAAGCTTGGCCTGGCAAAAGCTTTCGACTCGATCTCTTGGTCGTTCGTCCTCGAGGTCCTGCAACGCTACGGTTTTGGCGCGCGCTTCTGGGAGTGGCTGGCCATATTGCTATCCTCGGCGAGCACTCGGGTGCTCATCAATGGCGCTCCAGGGCCCCCGGTCTGGCACCGCTGCGGCTTCCGGCAAGGCGACCCGCTGTCCCCGCAGCTCTTTGTCCTTTGCCGTCGACGTCCTCGGCTGGCTCATCAATCGGGCAACCTCACTTGGGATACTACAGCAACTCAACCCACGGCGGCCCAGCCATCTCGCTGTACGCAGATGATGTTGTGCTGTTTTGTCATCCATCGCCCACCGAGATCGTCACGGTCAAGGAAATCCTCCAACTATTTGGCCGCGCATCCGGACTCCACGTCAACTACACCAAGAGCACAGCTACCCTCATTCACTGCGACAGCGACGCCGCAACCGCAGCAGTCCAGCTGCTCGGCTGCCCCATGGCCGAGCTCCCCATCACCTACCTGGGAATTCCCCTCACGGTTCGGCGACCCACTGCCGCGCAACTGCAACCACTCGTGGACAAGGTGCGGGGCCAGCTGCCATCCTGGAAAGCGAGGCTCATGAACAAGGCAAGGCGCCTCGCGACGGTGAAATCTGTCCTCTGCGCAATCCCCATCCACCAGCTGCTGGTCTTCACGCCACCTATAAAAACCATCAAGCAGCTTGAGAAGATTGAACTAGGGTTCTTGTGGGCTGGCCATGAGGCGGCCAATGGCGGCAACTGCCATGTCAACTGGCGCCGGACATGTCGCCCCATCGAGCTCGGAGGCCTCGGAATTCCAGACCTGGAGCACACCGGGTTGGCGTTGCGCCTTCGATGGTTATGGCTGAGCCGCACTGACCAAACCAGGGCATGGAGCAGCCTTGGCTCGCAGTTCTCTGCGGACGAGCGGGCACTGTTCTTCGCCTGCACTGAGACGGTCCTGGGCAACAGCCATACAACCCTATTCTGGGATGACCGGTGGATCAATGGCCGCTCCATCAGCGAGATTGCACCACAGCTCCACGCCTGCATCCCCAAGCGCAAGAGAAAGGCACGGACTGTCGCGGAGGGGCTCCACGCCAATGCTTTGGCACGCGACATCGAGGGCACACTAGGTATCCATGAGATTGGCCAATACATACACCTCTGGAGTACCTTGGAGCGCACTACCCTGACCGAGGAACCTGACCAACTCCTCTGGAAGTGGACCACGAGCAGATCATACACTGCGAAGTCCTGCTACAAGGCTACCTTCCAGGGATCAATCCACAGCGAGTCCTGGAAATTCATATGGAAGAGTTGGGCACCACCCCAGGTACGCTTCTTCCACTGGCTCACCGACCAGGACCGGTGCTGGACCACCGACCGCTTGGCACGCCGTGGGCTGCAGCACCACGACCCTTGCCTCCTGTGCTGCCGGGACCCCGAGACGATGGACCATCTGCTACTTCGATGCCCCTTCTCCAGGCAAGTTTGGCATGACATCATCGCTTGGCTAAGCATGCCATGCACGCCACCACGCCATGAACCTTCCCTCCTGGGCTGGTGGCACACTGCCAGGCAGGGGACACCGCAGTCCATGCGCAAAGGCCTGGCCTCCATGGCCTTGTTAACCCCCTGGATGATCTGGAAACACCGCAACAGTTGCGTCTTTGAGGGCGCCCTGCCTTCAGCGCAAGACCTTGTTGTGAAGATCAAGGAAGAGGCGTCGCTCTGGGCCAAGGCGGGAGCTGCTGGCCTTCGCGATATCATCCCCCAGACTTGGGACGTGCACTGATTACCCGTTTTTCATCATCAGTTCTGTACCTCCTAGGAGGATTGTAACATAAACCCTATCTTTTCAATACAAAGAAACGCAAAAATCTTTTTGTGTTTTCTCAAAAAAAACATATCCGATATTGATAAATAGTTACATACATAATGCCTGAGCAGCAGTTAGTCTTGCACGGGGATCCTTAACTAGTAACTTCTGTACAAAATCTTTAGCACTTGGAGTAATGTTTGCCCAAGGCTTCCGACGAAAGTCTGGCTTGTTTTTTAACACCTGTAGACAAAAAAAACACAATCAATAGAAGAAACTCAGACTAGCCATAAAAACAGTTAACCAGAGTATACGAAGATATCCATGCTTATCTAAAAGCACAAATATTGTGTTACATTGTGCTTCTACCTAGAGGTCCTAGACCCCACCTGTGCTAGCTGTTAGGAAAGCAACTTAACTTTATTGAAGGCCCAAGGGGCATATATATTACACATGACTTGAGGTGTAAGGAAACTAAACATAGACTAATAAGGACTCCTAGACCAATACTAATACTCCTTAACCCCCCCCCCCCCCCCCACAAGAACGCGACAGGCACCGC
>NW_024116316.1:0-7843 GCF_003073215.2 Triticum urartu | reverse complement strand
CTGGTGAAGATGTCGATGGAGATTGACCCCCTCCTGATGAGAGGATCGTTGGTGATGACGATGATGATGATTTCCCCTCCCGGAGGGAAGTTTCCCCGGCAGAACAGCTCTTGCGGAGCCCTAGATTGGTTCCGCCAAGGTTCCGCTTCGTGGCAGCGGAGTTTCTTCCCAAAAGCTTGCTTATGATTTTTTTCTCGACGAAAGACTCCATATAGCCAAAGATGGGCATCGGAGGGCCACCAGGGGGCCCATGAGGTAGGGGGGCGCGCCCAGTGGGGTAGGGCGCGCCCCCACCCTCAAGGACGGTGGGTGGCCCTCCTCTGGTACTTCTTTCGCCCAATATTTTTTATATATTCTGAAACGTGCTCCCGTGAAGTTTCAGGACTTTTGGAGATGTGCAGAATAGGTCTCTAATATTTGCTCCTTCTCCAGCCTAGAATTCCAACTGCTGGCATTCCCCCTCTTCATGTAAACCTTGTAAAATAAGAGAGAATAGGCATAAGTATTGTGACAAAATGTGTAATAACATACCATAATGCAATAAATATCGATATAAAAGCATGATGCAAAATGGACGTATCAGACTTCTAAAAGTTGTTATTTGCGGGGCGTCCTCGGGGTGGTATCGCCCTGGCCGGCCATATTTGGTCTCCTGACCAACAAGTCTCCCCGGATGAGAAAGCGACCTCGCTCGCTCCTTTTGATGCCGTGAAAGTAGAGACTTTTGTCAAAGCCATTAACCCAGCCTCGTCCCCGGGCCCGTATGGACTTCCGGTTCGCTTTTTCCAGGCATTCTGGCCGACGGTTAAGGAGATCATCCTTGACTTGTTCCGGGATTTCTCTAGGGGAACATTAGATATGTCCCGGCTTAACTACGGGATCATTTATTTCATTCCCAAGGTTCCGGGTGCCGCTGACATAAGGCAATTCTGGCCTATCACAGTCCTCAATGTGATATTCTGGATTTTGGCCAAGGGGTACGCCACTAGGGCGGCCCTAATAGCCCCTCGGATCCACCACCCAAACCAGTCAGCCTTCACGAAAGGTAGGTATATTCTGGATGGGATTCTCATTCTCCACGAGGTCATCCATGAGGTCAAGAGCAAGCACCTTCATGCGGTGTTCTTCAAGATTGACTTCCATAAAGCATACGACACCATCCATTGGTCCTTCCTTTGGGAGGTGTTGCTCAAGCGTGGATTTGACCCCCACTGGGTTGCGAGGGTGATGCAGTTAGTGATGAGTGGACATACGGCTGTGAACATCAATAGGAAGATCAGGCGTTACTTCATTACTGGCCAAGGTGTACGGCAAGGGGATCCGATCTCCCCGTTTCTTTTCAATCTTATGGTTGATGCTCTGGCCTCGATCCTAGATTTGGCTAAACGAGTCGGCCACATCCGGGGGATTTGCCCCCATCTTGAGGCCAATGGAGGTCTAACCCACCCCCAATATGCGGATGATACCATTATGATGGTGGAAGGACCGGACGAGGATATTCGGAACCTCAAGTTCCTCCTCCTCTGCTTTCAGGAGATGTCGGGTCTCACTATCATTTTCGCTAAGAGTGAGGTGATGGTCCTGGGATACTCCCAGGCGGAAGCTCGGCGAATCGCCAATCGCTTGAATTATCGATTGGGATCCTTCCCGACTACTTACCTTGGAATGCCAATTAGTGACACACGTCTACTGGAGAAGGACTTCCGCCCAATAATCGCCAAGCTCCAACCTAGGATGGAACCTTGGCAGGGGAGATGGCCATCTAAAGCCGCTCGAGTCATTTTGATAATCTCCTACCTTATTAGCCTTTTGATGTACATAATGGGATTATATAGTTTACATGAATCCCTCCATCATGAGGTCACCAAACTCCTGTCCAGATTCTTCTGTGCGAGAGAAAATAATAAACAGAAGTACCACATGGTGAAGTGGTCCAAGATCTGCAAGCCTAAGGATCAAGGCGGCCTGGGAGTCATCTTGTCCAAGCGGATGAATATTGCCCTATTCTCCAAATGGCTCTGGCGTATTCAGACTGATGTGGGAGGCCTGTGGCTCGAGATTATCCGCGCGAAGTATCTTCGCGGTCAGCCACTGGCCTTCGCTCCCAGATCTGGAGGATCCCAATTCTGGCAATCGGTGATCCGTCTGATGCCAGTCTTGCGCATAGGAACGTCTATTAAAGTGGGTTCCGGGTCCGGCACATTATTCTGGCTAGATAGGTGGGCAGGGTCTCGCCCATTTTCGGAACGCTTCTACGCGTTATTCTCGATCTGTGCCCGCCCACAGCTCTCTGTAGCTGTGGCTTTAGCTAACTTGGGCGCCATTGCCTTCCGCCGTACCTTCGGGCGGTGGAGCTCGAGCAATGGGACGAAATGATCGAGCGTATTGCCCTCCACCCCCCTTCCCTTGAGCCCGACTCGCTATCTTGGCACCTGGAGCCAAATGGCAGATTCTCGACCAGATCCCTTTAAGAGGCGATTGTTCCCACCACTGGCCCGACGGAACTATCGGTGCTCTGGGAGATCAAACTGCCCTTGAAGATACGCATCTTTCTCTGGCAATGGGTCCGAGGCCGTCTCCCTCCAGGAACGGAGGACAGAAAACGTGACGGCCCTAGGGATGGCCTCTGTCCCATTTGTTTGGTCCTGAAAAACTGTAACCACATCTTCTTCTGATGCCCTGTAGCGCAGTTCATATGGAGCTGCTTCCGGGAGGTGGTTGGCGGCAATTGGTGCCACAACAACCTCCCGGACCTATTTGGGGAGGTCCTTAGGCTCCCCGGTCCTAGCCGCCGCCCAATTTGGGTGGCTTTGGGTACCCTTGCTTGGACCCTTTGGTGTACCCGCAATAAACTAGTCATCGAGAGTGTCATTCCGTGCCATGTGACTGATGTAATCTATAAAATGTGCGGCTTCTTACAGCTCTGGAGAACGCTTAGCAAGCGGTGCAATCATGGCGTCATCGACAACATCATGGCAGGTCTTCGTTCCGTGGCATCGGCTTTCGCTCCACCTCCGCCACCACTTATTCGATTCCAGCAAACAGACGCACACTACAGATCCGCGCTGGGCCAGCCAGTGTTACGTTTCCTTTTCTGTAAAAACTCCCAAAAACACAGCGAGCTGGTCAGGGGTCGAACTCGGCACCTGTTTCTTCTTTGAAAGAAGACCAGCGCAGTAACCAACTGACCGTGATTCCCCTTGGTGCTAATTGTCTTCCTTTACGTTTCTTTAACTAAACTGTGTTGTGTTTTACCATATTTTATTTGTTTTGGCCGGGATTCTTCTGTCTTTTTTCCTTTTCTTTTTCTATTAAGTTTTCAAAATTCATGAACTTTTTTCATCGATGAACTTGTTCAAAATTGATGAAGTTTTTTCAACTGTACAAACCTTTTTTTCAAAATCAATGAACGTTTTCAAATTGGATGAACTTTTATCAATTTCGATGAACTTTTTTCGAATTTAATGAACTTTTTTCCTAATTCGATGAACTGTTTTACAAAAAGCGTGACCTTTTTTCAAAGGTGATGAACCTTTTTCAAAATCGGTGAACTTTTTTCAAAATTGATGAACCTTTTTTAAAATTTGATGAACTTTTTTTAAATCCGTGAACGTTTTTCTCAATTTTTGTGAACTATTTCTGAAAATTGATGATCATTTTTAAAATGCGTGAACTTTTTTCTCATTTTTTGTGAACTATTTCTGAAAATTGATGAACTTTTTCTCAAAACCATGAACTTTTTTTCAAAATTGATGAACTTTTTTTCAAAATCAATGATTTCTTTTTGTAATTCACGAACTTTCTTTCGAAATGTTTTCAAATAGTTGAAAAATCAAACGCTACAGTGAATGGTAGATGTGTACTAATAAATTGTGCGTCTATTAATGTCCTTAAACAGTTCTCCCTGTACTTGGTCACATGGCAACAGCATCATGTTCCTTTTCTCGTAATATCATTCGTAATTCTGATCGCCAGTCCGCCGTCTCGCCTATGCCGATTTCTGTTCCCGGGGCCGGTTCTGTACGGGAAGCCGCTTTGCTCTCTCGCCTTCGAGCACTGAACATGCAGACACACACATCGCCGATTCGCCGAGTGCTGCAGCCAGATGCGAGTCCACATCGCGTCATCGGCTCATCGCTGAAGGCCCTACAACCAAAGCCGAATGGATCCATCCAAGGTAGTACTCCCCAATCTCTACTCCCTATATGTTTAGTACTTACTATTACGTAATTTATCCTTCGCATATATGATGCATAGCCGGCACTGATCAACCTTTGCTCCCATTATTTATTTATTTCCAACACAGTGAAAAAAGGTAGCGTGTCGATGACTTGATACATTCAGAGATGCGCTCTTGATAAAATTTTCAAGAGTAATACTGGTGCCTGATTGAACTTAGATGGTGAATTACGATAGTTGTTGTGGAGGAAGAGGAACAAATTGATGGGATGATGAACCAGAACAAGAGGAAATGTTGACATCAATACCAGTCATAAAAATGTAAGTTGTCCTGGGATTACAGTTATTTCAGCAGGTGCACATACACAATCTGCTAGTGTAGATGAACATCCTGTTTTGCGTTTTTTAACTAAAGATTATGAAACTTGCTTTCTTAGATAGTGTGATGTATACTATTTTGATTTTTGAGCACGTGAGGGAATTCAATTTTTATTCTAATGCCTCTATAGTCTATAGCTTAATTATCATCTTATTTATAGTGCATGTAACTATCGCATCCGTTGAAAGAAAGCTTTTCAAAGTTAAAATTATTGGAGAACAATTTGAGATCAACAATGACTCAAGAGAATTTAAATGGTTTGCCAACATTATGCATCAACACGAATTTACTGAAAGAGATTGAAGCCGACCCCTTCATAAGTGACTTCGCATTGAGGAATGACAGAAGTTTTAAAAGGTAACATGTATAATTATTTTATATGTATATTGTTTTGCATGCATTTAAGCGTTTATTGGTATCATTTTATATACAAGCATAGTCATTATTATTACAATATTGGTTATACTAAGGGCCCTGAGTTTTGGTTTTGCCCCGGGCCCCCAAAATCTCAGGACCGGCCATGCATACTGTGTACTGATGTGTTGGATCCTTGATCCGGCACTTTCTCACGTTGTGCCATTTTTCACAAGCTAGTACAGCATATTTGAGGTGAGATAAAAGTAAGATGGCGATCGATGTGAACAGTATGTGAACAAGAGGTGGTGCTGTGTGCAGCCGGCGATCGATCGACCGAGTTAGCTTGGCTGCCACGATTACCATGCACAGCACAGCAATCATTCTTTCCTCCTTTCTTCGCCTCGCTCCATGGCTAGCTTCTCTCCAAGTCCATTTACCCTACCGCACGGAGATCCCTTAACCTTTCTTCACACATGACTCCACGAGTATGCTATGGCTACGCCTCTTCTTCTCACAGTACATGAATGCATGCAGGACGTACGCCGTGTTAATTCCGTCCAACGATTTCCTTCTCTTACAAGTTTCGAATCTACCATGCCATACCAACACGACCTACATAATAAGTGTACATATATACACGACACATCGTGCCAACCTTCCCATCTCATCTCATCGATCTCTCCCTGTCACAATTCACAACCACCATCAACCAGCCAATCCATCCATCCATCACAACGTCCACCACGATTCCCTGCCTACGTTTCCTCATGGCGGCAGCCACCAACACCAAGCAGAAGCAGCAGCAGCCGGCGGCCGCCGGAGCAGTGCCGGTGGTTGTGGACCCCAAGTTCGAATGGGCGGACAAGGCCGGCAGCTACGTGCTGCGCCTCAGTCTCCAGGGGTTCAAGAAGGGTGACTTCAGGGTGCAGGTGGACGGCGCCGGCAGGCTCACCGTGAGCGGGGCGAGGCCGGGCTCCACCCCGGGATCCTTGCACAAGGTCTTCCAGCTGCCCTCCAACGCCAGCCTCGATGACATCGCCGGCCGCTTCGAGGCGAGCGTGCTCACAGTCACCGTGCCCAAGCGCCCGTACTCTGGTGTCCCGGCGCCGACGAGCATCGAGGAGATTAAGAGGGATAAACCTGGTGTGGCCAAGGATGATGGTGCGACCACCACCACCGTCAGGCCGCCGCCAAGCAAAGACGTCGCCGGCGAGGGGAAGAAGGCGGCCTGCGGCGACGACAGCATGAAGCCCAAGGAAGAGATCGCCAAGGAGGCGAATGCGTCCAACAAGGCCATGGACGAGGCCACGAAGAATTCTCAGCAGCAGAAGCAACCGGAGGAACCCAGCAGACACAAGGAGGAGGAGCAAGAGCTTGCACCAACGGTGAAGAAAGGAGGTGAAGAAGGAGCAAGAAGTGAAGCCTGAGGCTCCCGAAAAGCCGGCGCCGGAGCCGGAGGTTGCCATCGACGAGAAGGACAAAGCGGTGGTTGACCAGGAGAGCCTGGCGGCGGGCGTGAGACGGCGCATCGAGGAAGAGAAAGCCAAGGCTGCGGCCGCTGCCATGGAAGCCAAAGCGGTGCTGGAGAAGAAGGCCACGGCGTGCAGCGGCTGGAAGCAGCGCGTGGCAGGGGGGCTGGAGCAGCTGACGGACATGAAGTGGGCGGACAGCATGGTGGAAAAGGCAAGGAACAACAAGGAGGTGGTCGCCATCGCCATCGCTGCTTTCTCGCTTGGCTTCTTCGTCTCTCACAAGATATTCAGGAAGTGAGCACCAGGCGTACGAACAATGGGTAAATAACTAAATATGTGCTGAAGTAAAGATACAGTATAGTAGTGTGATTAAAGTCTACAGTGACAGAACAGACATGAAAAGTCATTTGTGCAAGTAAAGTATGTACATTGACACTGCAAACATGAAGTCAATCCATCATATCTGGCTACAACCGAAGTTGGCAAAATCTTGGAATGTCCATTCGTGAAATCTACCAGAGATTACGAATACTCTTGGCACATACAGAGCAAAACTCACCTACAGTTTGTTTGTACATAGAACCATGGTTATCAGCCGGCCATCACCGTTTGCAATGAAAATTCATTGCATTTTGGACCATGCCTTGGTGCAACTAGCAGAAGGAAGAGGAGAAGAACTAGGAAGAAGGGCGAGGACTATATATAGCATGCCGAGGCATGGGATGTCGGGTCCCAAGATCCGGAGGAGGACGAGGACTAGGAAGAAGAGAATGATCTACATAGGTAGAATGTTTTATATGTGTGACGCCCCCGATTCAATCGTACACTAATCATACACGCAAATGTGTATGATTAAGATCAGGGACTCATTGGAAGATATCACAACACAACTCTACAAATAAAATAAGTCATACAAGCATCATATTACAAGCCAGGGGCCTCGAGGGTTTGAATATAAGCGCGCGATCATAGACGAGTCAGCGGAAGCAACAATATCTGAGTACAGACATAAGTTAAACAAGTTTGCCTTAAGAAGGCTAGCACAAACAGGGATACAGATCGAAAGAGGCGCATGCCTCCTGCCTGGGATCCTCCTAACTACTCCTGGTCGCCATCAGCGGGCTGCACGTAGTAGTAGGCACCTCCTGAGTAGTAGTAGTCGTCGTCGACGGTGGCGTCTGGCTCCTGGACTCCAACGTCTGGTCGCAGCAATCGGATAGAAGGGAAAGGGGAAAAGAGGGAGAAAGCAACCGTGAGTAATCATCCAAAGTACTCGCAAGCAAGGAGCTACACTACATATGTATGCATTGGTATCAACTGGAATAAAGCTATCATTATGTGGACTGAACTGCAGAATGCCAGAATAAGAGGGGGATAACTAATCCTTTCGAAGACTACGCTTCTGGCAGCCTCCGTCTTGCAGCATGTAGAAGAGAGTAGACTGAAGTCCTCCAAG
>NW_024116315.1:0-25319 GCF_003073215.2 Triticum urartu | reverse complement strand
GTGATGTGCATTACCGAGAGGGCCCAGAGATACCTCTCCGACAATCGGAGTGACAAATCCTAATCTCGAAATACGCCAACCCAGCATTTATCTTTGGAGACACCTGTAGAGCTCCTTTATAATCACCCAGTTACGTTGTGAAGTTTGGTGGCACACAAAGTGTTCCTCCGGTAAACGGGAGTTGCATAATCTCATAGTCATAGGAACATGTATAAGTCATGAAGAAAGCAATAGCAACATACTAAACGATCGGGTGCTAAGCTAATGGAATGGGTCATGTCAATCAGATCATTCAACTAATGATGTGACCTCGTTAATCAAATAACAACTCATTTTTCATGGTCAGGAAACATAACCATCTTTGATTAACGAGCTAGTCAAGTAGAGGCATACTAGTGGCACTCTGTTTGTCTATGTATTCACACATGTATTATGTTTCCGGTTAATACAATTCTAGCATGAATAATAAACATTTATCATGAAATAAGGAAATAAATAATAACTTTATTATTGCCTCTAGGGCATATTTCCTTCAGGATCAAGAATGGTTTCGTCAACAGACGACTCAGGTAAATCCAGTCGAGTTCAGCAGTTTTTGGATCCTCGGTCGGCTTTGTCACCTTTGCTTTTTCGGGCTTTGCCTAACCCTAAAAAGAATTTGGGCAAGTCAGTATAATGATGAAGATATAAAGGTATAGAAGAAAAGTATTTGTTATTACCCAGGGGCATTCTTGAAAGCCGGCAGTTGAGTTTGAGATGAGTCACCAGAGGAGGAACGGGAAATCTCCTGTAAGGATGGAATCAAAATTGAGTGATGAAGGTAATTCGCTGAACAATACAAGGGTGAAAGTTTAAAAAGAACCTCATTCTAGCGTTTCTGAGGAGTGTTCGGTAAGCGGAGGGTAAATCGCCATCTCCACTGGTCTGGGTCTAGCAACGGCTCTCATGTTGCTGTTGTTTCAAAAGAAAATGAGGATCTAAATAAGCCAAGGGGTGTGAAAACTTTACTTTCCGGGTTACCCGCCGAAGTTTCTGCCTTGGTAAAGGTTCTAAGTCTGAGGAAATAATATTTACCTCTTCTTCGACTGCCTGGCTGGCCCCAGTGTCATCCTGGCAATAGTCAGTGTCAATAAGGTTGTTAAAAAACAAGACAAGAGAATCAAGGGCTACCTCCGACTCAGAGGCGTCATCCAGCTTTAACAACTCAGAGGCACTTGGCTTCTTTTTAGACCGCCTGCTGGTCTTTTTGACGGCTCTCGCAGCAGCCTTAGCCTTTTTAGCAACTTCATGGTCATATTTGGCCTTCCAAAAGTCAGATTTAGCCTGCAGAAAGGATAACATATTGGAGTTCATGCAATGTTTAAGTGTTAAAGGAGAAAGAAGTCAAAACATTTACCTCTAGTGCAGGGTTAAGCTTGCAGAAAGGATTCAAACCCACTTTGCTGCAGTCTTCATATTTACTATTTACATGTGTGATTGCCATCTCAACGATGGCCTCTTCAGTCAGTCGCAGAGAGCTATGGCGTAAAGGATCATCTGTTCCTCAGGTATAATTGCACATCAAACCAGAGCGGCGGTTTAAGGGGGTGATCCGCCATGCGACCCAGCAGCGGATTAAGTCGACTCCAGTTAAGCCGTTTCCCATCAAGGCTTGAACTTTTCTGATGGTAGGAATAAGCTTCTTGCGTTCAGCGGTAGTAAGTTTATTAGGGATTTGGTAATTTGAATCAAGGCGCTCAGGCCGGTAACCCGACAATGGATTCTCATCGGATGGAGAGATATCTTTGCAGTAGAACCATGTTTGGTTCCAGTCTTTAGGATGGCTTGTCAGAGCTACTTGAGGGAAGCTGGCATCTCGTCTGCGCTGAATTGAAATCCCACCAAGCTCCAAACTGGGCCCATTTGTGTACTCGTTCTGCCAGTTCAAATAAAAATACTCTCTAAAAAGCTCAACAGTAGGTTCTTCTTGAAGGTATACCTCACAAAAGACTTGGAAGTTACAGATGTTGGATATGAAATTGGGTCCAATGTCTTGCGGATGGAGTTTGAAGAAGTTTAAGACATCTCTGAAGAATTTAGAGCCGGGTGGCGAGAAACCCCGGTTCATATGGTCAGTAAAGACGATAACTTCACCATCTTTAGGCTGAGGCTTTTCTTCAGCCGGGTTAGGAGCACGGTAATGCATCACGCTCTTATTTGGCAGATATCCAACAGTAACGAAATCCTTGAAGGTGTCCTCGGTGACTGTGGAGGGAACCCAGTTGCAGGTTGTGATTGTTTTGGGCGGCATGGTGAAAGAACAACCTAAAAGACAGGAAAAATTGGCCGGCTCAAGATGATTGTTAAAATTGCAAGTTAGCAAGTGCAATATATGTTCAGGCTGGCAGCTTAAGTAAGGGCTAATGGTATATGGAGTAATGGTAAGCCGGCATAGTAAGCCGCCATGACTAAGATATTCAGGAGGTATCAAGAGTAAAATTTGCTAAGTGTTGGGACAAATAGGTTCTGCACATTAAGGTTATAAATTTGGATCTATCACTGTTCAGAAAAGGGAAATAAATTCGAAATATACAGAGCTGATAGTGGAAAGGCAAGATGCCCTAGAGGAGATCTGTCGCGGTGGGGGTATATTCTAGTGTCGAAAACAAGTGCTGAAACCACTACCGCGCAAGATTCATATGTTTTTTGGATCTAACTCATGGATCTAAAAAAGAAGAAAGAAGGGCGGAGATGAACATCGACGAACACTGACGAACACCGACAAAACCTAACAATAAATCTATGATGAAGGGAAAAGAGCTTACTGATGCGGTCAGGACAGTGGAGAGGCGCCGCAGTTCTCTGGTCTGTTCAGGACGATGCAGCGGCCGGAGTTGAGGTCGGAGACGGAGGTCGACGGCGGCAAGGCGCGTGCGGGTCGATGCATCGCGAGGAGGAAGAAAGGAGAAGGAGAAGAATGTAAGTTGAATCTACCGTCCTATTTATAAGGAAACAGGAAAACAGGCAGGCGCGAAAGACGTGGAGGCCAAATGATGGTTATCCAGCTAATTAGATGCCTCAATTTTTGGAAAGACATTAAGATAAAGATCCATTAAGATGACGTCGTGGCGGGTTTCCGAAATTTTTGGAGATGACGTCATGACGAGTTATAAGGTTTTCACAACAGACGTGGAAGGATTTTGCTAAGTGTTAAAGATTGACATGAACAAGTTCAAATCAATCTGGGGCCTAATGTTGGGGATATAACTATTAGGTATGACCCGCCCAGGAGGGGCCGGGTCATCCCTAGGAAGATTCATCACAATGAAGCCCAAGATCATATGGCGGTTCATAGATAGGCTTAGTAGAGGGCCTAGACCCGAAGGCGGCTTAAGGCCCATAGATATAAACCGCCGTGTACGTAAACTTCTATTGTAAGGTATGTAACAAAGGTCACCGAGCCGGATACGTTGTATAAACCGGCCGGGACTCTGTAGCCCGCAGGACGTCAACCCGTGTATATAAGGGGACGACCTAGAGGCGGCTTAGGACGAGAAACAACAAATCGAGAGCCGGGTCAAGCGTATTCGCCCCCCCCCCCCCCGCTCATCGAAACCCTAGCAATACCACATACAACTGGACTAGGCTTTTACCTTCATCGTAAGGGGCCGAACCAGTATAAACTCCTCGTGGCCTTTTTCCTGATTAACCCCTTTAAGCTAACCTCATCGCGATGGCTCCACGACTAAGTCCTCACACTAGGACATCTGCTGTGACAATTCCACGACAAGCTAGCCCCCAATCTATCAAATAAACGTTAAAAAACTGATGACTAAATAGGTCATGACCCACACGGCAGGGGGCGTGTTACATCTCTATTCCACATTCTAAGCATAGGAGGACTCATCCAAGTATATCCATATAGCACATGCCTTATCCATTCTCTCTACAAGATCGTCAATGCCGCTCTCTCTATGAGTGTGGTCCGTGCCATCGCCACTGCTCCCTCTTCATTGAGCTCCAGACACCTCTCGCTACCCTCGCCCCCAGCCCATTCCTCACCCTTGACCACCATGCCTTTCTCGCCAACATGGAGCTAGCTGCTCAACATGTATTGCATGAACATCGACTGACCCAATCCACGACACTCTTATCATCCGTGAAGGAAAAAGGCAATGGTGCGCAATGGTTGACGGTTGTTGGGAAGAACATATCTTAGAGCAACTCTACCAGAGTCGCCATATTGCCCAAAAATGATGCCATGTTGATGAGTGGATCCAATGATTATGAGGGTAGCAAATATCGGACTTTGCCATATCGCATGTCGGTAGCATTGCCAATATGGCGACTCTGCTAGAGCCGCTCTTAGGTCGTATGGCTCCAACATTTGCGCATCATGTTATTCGCTGCATGAAAGACTACTAAGAAAATAGCCTATTGCAACAACAAAAACTCATTGCATTAACACATAACTTGTTGCAACATGTCTTTGCTATAACTTTTTTCCTTCACAGCAACTGTAGTAAATCCTATGCTAATCGCAAATTGCAACGAAATTTGACTTGTGCTGATAAATTGTGAAATCGCAACATAATACTGCAGATATGGTCTTAGTAAAATTAAAAACTTCTAATACTGAGAATGAACTGTACTTACTAGGATAAAGACACCCGTGAAGAAATCACTATAACAAAGCATCAGACACTCCAATTACATGTGCAGTAAGCCAGTAACTGAGATAAACACTAATCAACCACCAATACAGTGTTCACTAAAAAAAACACCAACACAGTGTCACCAATTTCATACTACAAGTAATAAAGCCCTAGCAGACGTAAAAATATATGGCTGGATAAGATGGAAGCACACGGTACTGACAATGGAGTATATATATTTCAATTTCAATCAAAATCTGAAAGTTGCGTCGGGAGCTAGGTCGATGGGCTCGGCTGGGTGAAGAAGAGGTGGGGCGCGACGGGGGGCCGGGGCCGCGCGACAACTTCCGCCCTCCCCTTGCCGAGGGCGGCCTTCCAGGCGTGGACGTCAGATCTGCTCAGACTGTACTGCGGGAGCTCCAACGCCGACTCCACCGCGTCGAACCGCGCCAGCGCATCTGCTCTGGTCATCATTGTGCCGACGAACCCTGAGATAACCTCATCCCGGTGAGCCAACGACGTGTAAGAGGTCTTGGTGTGATCATCGTCATTGTCACCCTTGGCAGAGTAGCTCTCGGTTTCATAGTCGTCGTCGTCCTCCGCCGCGTCGGAGGAATTCATGGTGCTTTCGTCGTCGCCCTCCTCCGCGTCGGTGCTCTTGTAAGTCGATCGGCTCCGTTGGGTGAAGAAGAGGTGGGGCGCAGTAGGGGGCCGCCGCGTGGCTATGGCTGTCAAGGGGCGCTGCTGCGGAGCGACATTGCCATCGGTGTCATCCTCGTCCGACAGTTCATCGTTGCCGTCGTGGTCGCTCTCCGACGAGTCAGAGCTGCCGGTGTCGATGTCGTCGTAGTTGACCAACTCCGCCCAGACAGAGCCGTTGGTGTCATCCTCGTCTGAGAGCTCGCCGTCATCGCCGTAGTCGCTCTCCGACGAGTCAGAGCTGCCAGTATCAATGTCGTCGTACTTGACCAATCCGGCCATGTCGGAGCTCTGATCGGTGTCATCCTCGTCTGAGAGCTCGTCGTCAGAGCTGCCAGTATCGATGTCATCGTACGTGACCAGCTTCGCCGCGTGGGAGCTCTGGTCGGTGTCGATCTTGGCGCAGTGGGCACAGAGGACGCGCTCTGGGTGCACGGTGCCGTCGCCGTCGCCGTCCGGCGCGCCAAGGCTCAGCGTGTCAATGTCGTCCTCGGCGTCGGCGCCGTGGAACCCGCTGTCGTACCCAACGCTGCCCATGCTCAGGATGCTAGCCGCCAGATCGAAATCGAAGCAATCTCCGTTGGCGCCGAAGACGGCCTTGCTGCCCGCGAGGGCCGGGAGGTTGAGGTCGAAGTAATCGTCGTCGTCCTCGTCGCTCTCCTCCTCCTTGTCTTGGTTCTTGCCGCCTTCAGCCTTGGCATGGCTTCGGCTGCGCTGCACCATGGCGAAGCCCGCCTCGCTCCCGCTGTCGTCCATGGAGCACACGGTCTCGGCGTCGCTGCCGCTGTCGCCGAGAAAGACCCACTCCTCCATGGCCGCCGGCAACTCCCGGTACGTAGTTCGCCTTCGCCTTTGTGTTGGCTGATCGGAATCGAAAGAACTCGTGTGCTGCTGTTGTACTTCCTCGAGATCAAACGTACGCCGTATGTTTATAGGCGATCGATGCAGGGAACTTGTGTTGGACTAGGACTAGGACACGCTGCTACTGCCGTTCATATCGAGGACCCACACACGGACACGGACACTAACGTGAACAGGGCGTAAATTTGTATACATGACACGCAGAGTTTATTTAAACTCTATCTATAGATAAAGATATCTACACGGAGTCACATGCAAAATCAACCAAAAAATCCATAATAATTCTAGTGGGGAGTGCTAGCCGTCGGATCTTTAAAAAAGATCCGCCACCTCGATAACCGTTAGATTTGGCCACATCTAGATTTAGCGGCCCGGTCTCGTCCTCACAATTGCAACAAAGCCCGTTTTGCAGAACCCTTTGCAACATAGCTCATATTGCAGAAACATTTGCAATAAGGTTGTGTTACAATTTTTTTTCTTCATATTCGTCCTTTTGCAACATAGATGGTGTTGCGGAAAAAATTTTGCGAAAAACTTTTACAAATTTCAGTATTTTGTTAATCGGTTTTGCTAAAGCATATCTACGGGTCTGTTCTGAATCTCTCTAGCTCCAAACTTCACAAATTTTCAGAGAGTAGCCAGCCTGAACGCTTTTGATCCAGGAAGCTAAATTCACGAAGTGATCTTGGGCTCCCCGTTTTCCCGAATCTGGAGTTCCTCTTATTTACCTCCACAGTGCCACCGCAAAACAAAATGATTCGACCACTCTTGCTCGCTCGAACAGGTAAGCAACAGGAACACCGGTACCTCACACGTATCTCCCCCTCTCACTCATGTTCTCCCTCCCAAAACTCCCGCTACCGTCATTCCCACCGCCAAGCCCCGTCCCACCTGTCACCGGCTGGATCCTCCCTTCCGCCTATAGATCCGGCCTTCCCAGGCAATTTCCCGCCGGTTCCCGTCCTCACCGCCACCTATCCCGTGGTAAGCAAGGAGAAGCAAGCCCATGGGAAGGAGCAGCTCACCCCCACGGCACTGACGCCCGAGACACCCTCCCAAGCCAGGAGCAGCATCCCGACGACCGAGCCCCCTCCCGTCGGGGTTAAATCCGGCAAATCTCGGGTAGGCTGTCCCGAGCTGGTGATCTTGGCTAGATGGTAACATGACGAACAAGAGACACGATGTTTACTCAGGTTCGGGCTCTCTCGAAGAGGTAAAACCCTACGTCCCTATTCTGTTGTATTGATTGTGATGGAATACAAAGTACAGGATGATCTACCTCGAGAGCGTTGTGGATGAATCTAACTTAGACCACAAAGTTTATTATACTTTATCTAGAGATATCTACAGCAGTTACCTGCAAAATCAACCACAAAATCCATAATAATTCTATCATATTTTGTTCAATCTTTTGTCAAACTTAAAAGTCTCTGTATTTCATTAATATTAATAACTGATATTAACAACTTCTACACAACCATGTGCGTCCAATTTAAATTCCATGCATCCAATTTAGGAATGGAATAGGAGGGTTATAACGTTTTGTGAGAGAGTGGCTTGCTAGTTTCTTTGGAGTGGGTGCACCAACGATGATGTTCGCATCTCGTTAGGTTTCTTGTAATCAAATATCTCCCTTTTATAAAATATGGTATGCAATTTGCGTACTTAAAAAAATCCGTGTGTTACTAACGTGTTGCCAAGCAATAACATATATTTTTACATCTTCATGTATATCACAACAATAGAGAATGAAATGTCATCAAGCTTAGCGAACATACGCAATATTCTCCTCCTAAACGGACGAGAGTTAAGAAAATATCTGCAAAATCCCTGCACACAAACAGCCACATGCTATTGTTGAAGCTTCTTTTGCATAAGAGAATATCCACATCGACACAATGCCGAATGGTTTAATTATTGCATATGCTACCCCCCAGACCTTCCTTCTCATGGGGCTGGCAAAAGGGCAATTGTGTTTAAGCTCTCAGAAGGATTTCATGGCTTTCAACAAAGTGATCCGATCCGTCTCATGCAAGAACACTCCCGAGACCTGAACACTTCCAGGGCTAATCAGCCTCGTGACAACAGGTGCTTCCTCCGTAGTTCCATGGTCAAGGGGAAATACACTTGTGTTCCTGGTAGTATATGCACCCTATACGGGGATTTATTTTTAATTTTTTAATAAAAAGTCAAAATAGGTAAGAACTATTTTGACAAAATACTTGACTTACTTTTGCACTAGTATAAAAATCCCGACGAAAAAAACAAAAGTTGACCTCACAGCAAAAAAGACAAAATTTATTTGCTATTATAGGTCACTATTCACACTATTTTAGCCAAAAATTTGTCTTTTTTGAAAAGAAGTCAAAGGGATATTTTTTTCGTGGATTTTTTTCTCACGAATACAATAGAAGGTCAAGTTTATTTCAAAAATATTTTCAGGAATTTTTGACTTTTTGTTGAATTACTAAAAAATTTTCCCATATAGGGTGCATATGTCCCCATAGACCAAAAGTTCCCCTCCCATGGTCAAGCCGAAAGAGCTGGCCACAGCCCAGAGACAGGATGATGGAGCAGCTTCGTTCCCTGAAGCCTTCGAGGTTAAAGGGTGTGCATGAGGTTATCATAGACTATGAAACCCGTCTGCCTCAATATCTCCGCCGCACCAATAACTAGTTGCCGGTTCCATGTCTCTGCCGAGCCAGAGGTGGCCGGCGACAGCGTCCACATCGATATCCCAATGCTCTCCATGACGAACAAGCTCAGCCGGCCACGCACCGAGGCCAGGAGGAGGTGCTGGTCCACAAGGCTTTGCTCGCCCTTGTCCTTGTAGGGCATCATGCTGGAGATGCAGCCTGCCGGGAGGTCCATCGTCGTTGCCTACGCGGCGTCGACGTCCAGCACGAGGATCCTCCACTCCGGGTTCATTCGCGAGCCGCTTCGACGGTAGATCCAGTAGATCTTTGGGGCCACGGGCCCGATAGGCTCATGCTATGGCGTCCGGTCGGTTACTGTCGTGGACGGTGGAGGTGGGGCCCTCCCGTATGCCGACGGTGCTGTTGCACTAGTCCCGGCTCTTCTTCGTTGTGCAGGCCATCTTCGCGGTGCTGTGGTGAGACAGCATGGGAAGCTTCGTGTCCGTGTTGGCGTCGGGTGGTGGTCGGTTTGGTGGCGAGCTCCGAAGTGCCTGAGGTAGAGGATGGGAACGGGAGAAATCCCTGTTGGTTTGGTCGACACCGACGCGGTGGCGCTTGAGGGTGCCGCCAGACCTTCCTGGAGGGCGTCGGGGCTCCCCTTCCTCTCTCCTCGCGGTGTACCGGGGGAAACCCTTGGCAGCAGCGTCGTCATCGTCGCGTTCCTTCTTGGAGGTGTTGATTGGTACCGGCGCTTCGGAGTCTCGGAGCTTGGTGGGCGATCTCCGGTGGACGCAGCGGTCGCGAGGCTTCGTTGTTTTTGTCGATCCGCCGTTATCGGCATTTGTTTCTTTTCCTTTTCTTTTTCTTTTCTTTTGGGCGTGCTTGTGCTGCTTCCGCCCCAGCACCTATCGTTGGATGTATCAGATGGTTGCTTTGGAATACAAAGCGGGGGGAAACACTTTTTCTTATAACTGCAATTATCCCCTCATCTTGGTCCGGCCGGGGAAGGGTGTGTGGCTGCCCGAGCCGGAATCTGCTCCCTTCGTCTACATCATCGACATTGCTTTTGTTGGGGATAAACTCTACGGGATCACTCAGGCCGAGGACCTCGCCTCTCTCGGTATCAACTTTGATGATGATGGTGTGCCTGGCATCTCCGGTATCGAGCGACTCATCAGGCACCCACCCATGCGCAGTTACTGTTTCCATGCATGGAGGGATGACGACAATCATGAAGACAATTTCGAGGCACAAACAATGGGGGTGATAAGCACGAGGTCCATAAGGATTATGAGTACGATGATGGGACAATGACTGAAGAGGAATACGAGAAGGATTGCGCCTTAGATGAACTTAGGGAGAGAATTGGCGACGACATGATTCTCGATGGTACAGCCTACCTGAGATACTATGATGCACCAGATGATTTTGTTTCCGTCATTTGCCACTTGGTCGAGTCACGCGGGAAGTTACTCATGGTGAGAAGACAACTACAATGGCCCTTGCACAACACCAAATTCACTCGCAAGGTGGAGGTTTTTGAAGCGAATGCCAGCAAAGGAGTCTGGATGCCGATTACCGATGGCCTAGGTGATCAAGCGCTTTTCATTAGCAGACCCTTCTGCAAGTCTATTCATGCCTATGTAGATGTGGAACGTGATACTATCTATTTTATCGACACGGGCGAGATGTTCAATATGAAATCCCAGACTATTAGCCCATCGAATAGGAACATCAACCACCGACAGTCAATGTGGATGTTTTCTACGGATCTTGTGGTTTAATGATTTCATTTACCAAAATAGGGGTTTGTTAGACATGTTAGAGATCCACATAGATCTTTTCCTTAATCGGTGGCTTGATGTTTTTTTTTTTTTTGAAAAACGGTGGCTTGATAGTTAGTACACCTTTTGTTCCTAAATGTAAGATAAGACGTTTTGACAGTTTTAAATTGAACCGCCAAAATGTCTTACATTTAAAAACAGAGGTAGTATATAATAATCTTGTAAGATGGCTTGATAGTTTAATTAGTTAGACGTGTTGTATCCCTGCGCTTGCAATCCTCTGCTCCCCGAACAATGCTACAATTACGAACTAACTTACGGACTTGAGGCTACCAAAAGAGCTGGAATCAGTTGGTTGGTGGGGTGGATGTAGTCCTGGCCATGGGAAGCCCGGCCCGGCCCAAAAAAGCCTGACCCGGTCCAACCTGACGCTGCTCCTGGGCCGGGCTCAGGCCTAGATTTTGAGCCCGATGGCCATGCCGGGCCCGGGCCTGTCGGTTTTGCGATTTCCTAAAGGGGCCTGGGCCAAGGCCCGATGGGCTTTTACATGTTCGGGCCGGGCTCGGGCCTAAAAACCAGGCCCGATGGCCGGGCCGGGCCGGGCCCGGGCCTGGGTTTTTGCCTTGGGCTTGGCTAGGCCCGGCCCGGCCCGAGGTTTGGCCAGGTATAGGTGGATGGCCCCAAAACATGTCCGCCTGTATGATTGTTTCCATAAGCCACGTCTGTAGATGCATCATTTTCGGCCGCTCCCCTCCCCTCCATGGTGCCCACAATTTTTACTTAAATTTATTCGTTGGTACTAGTGCTAGTACTATCTCCGTCCTGATTTATTGATACTCTTAGTATTTTGTGTCAAATTTTGACCATGGATTTAATTAACAAAATGATAATGCATTTTACAAACAAAAAGTATAATTGAAAATTATGATTAAATACAAATCCAACGATATAATATTTTGTGACATGCATTAGCATTTTGACAGTTAAATCCTGATCAAATTTTGGCTCAAAGTATGAGGAGGAGCAATAAACAGGACGGAAGTAGTAGATGAAGAACATGCATGTCCGGCTCATGGGGTACTATCATCCTCCCAAAAGATTTTTATTTGGTCGCTAGGGCCACGTTGCCGACTAAAAATGGGGAGAAGGGCATGAAAAAGCATAGCAGAGGCCGAGCACCACAGAGCTCTTTATCTTTTCTAGCAAATATACTATTTCCACACATTGAAAAAATCTGAAAGAAGTATATACATAGATGAATATTTGTAGTATACACGTATAAAATTTCATGAACATATATGTTAAAATGTAATGTATACAAAAAAGATAAATACACAGATTAAAATGGGCTTTATCTTTGTTGTTTCGGGGCCAGATATTTTCTTTGTGTGTAGCATGCAAATAATCGAATTACCCAATGAAACTTTTTACATACTTGACGAACAGTCATATGTATTTGCATAATTGTTTTTGAATTTTTTTTGCCGATTAGTACTGCTTGGACCTCTTGCCTGGCTGTGTTTGTACACTCTCTCTCTCTCTCTCTGAGGGCGGGGTCACGGTAAAAAGACACAAGCACCATCATTGAGCTTTTTAAATGTAGAAAGATTTGCATTGTTTAGTAATTGTTATTTTTTGTGACAATTATTAATTATTGATTAAGAAAGAAGAATGGAGTTGTCGAATTAATTATCAAAAATTGAAAGATTATCATCAATACCCGCTGATCGGGCACACTCAAGGTAAAACGCACCACACAACAAATAAAACCATGTTGAGGGCACGCATTGTCGTCATTATCATCATCATCATTTCTCCACAAACCTCATTGAAGTGGCCAACCTTCGTCAGCCTCCCCCTTCACCTCTTGGAGCCGATGTCTTCTCCCCCATCCTTCAAGCAGCTGCCAACATCATTGTCGAGGACCAGCTTGCCAATACAGCACTGCAACGTAGATAATGAAGCTCGACACACTACCATATTTCTAGCATACTACATATTGGTTGCACAACAATTAAGCTTGAATGATCTAGAAGAGGAGAGCACGTACAAGGATCAGACCTACAATGTGAAGAACCAACCCTCATACCAAGGATCGCCCTAATACATCGACTGCACAACAATGAGGATCATTAAGCTTGACACATACGCTACAACCTTTTAGATTTAGTGACCGATCTTCCCCAAATGAATCCTATCTTACCCCAAATCGGACCATGTCAGACCCTAAATCGGGCTTAGATTGCGTCCTACATACAGATTTGGTGGGTTCGACTTACCTTCATTGGCGAAGTGGTGATGAAGCGCCTTCGGATGATCACATCGTCCGGTCGCCGATGGTCGCCATCAAGATCTTCCAGCCAACGATGCTCATCATGGATTCATGGTGCCGCCAAAGGTGAGAGGAGAGTGACAGGGAGACATGAGCGATTGAGCGGTGAGGTGATTTTATGGCGTGCCTTCAGGAAACATAGCGTCGTCTCCCGCTCGTCCCGCTTGTGCAGCCACGTGTACTATTTGCGCTCGCTCAAGCCTAGCTCAGCGGAAACGGCCAAGCCGGTCGTTCCTCTAGAGCTAGGCTCTGGGCTGCTTTGAGGAGCGTGCGGCACAGACCCAGCCGAACACGCGACTAACCAAACAGCCAAATTTGTCCCCCAAATCCTGGATGGAGGTTGTGCTGTCAACCAAACACGTCCTTGTTGTGCCCTGCATAAGGACGGACCAGAGTATGTCATGGCCGGACTTAATTAATCCTGCACTCACCACAATCCCAGCCGATATGAATGTTATTGTTAGGTCCATGTTTCAATCCAATTCCGTCGTGCTTTCGTGCATATACATACGTACGGTGGGGCACCACAGGACAAGGATCCTATTTGGTTCAGCGGCAATCTAATTTCCTCTCTTTTTTCCTTTTCAAAAACCTCGCAGAAAGAACAAACGCTAACAAATTCCCAGATAATTTGAAAAAGAAGCTACTATGAACTTTTCTTGGTTTTCCTGAAATGACATCCACCCCAACCCCCTAAGAGAAAGATCCCAAATTTCATGGCATTCAACAAGTTCCATGACAAGAAAAACAAATATTCAGCTAGTTTGCTGACACAAAAATCGCCTTTTCTGGACTATTCGTGTTGCGTATCTGGCTATCTGCACATGAAAGGTTCTCATTTTTTCTCTCCTCTCTTTTCTGAAAAACTATCAAAATGCATGCGAGTACACAATCAATCCATCAATCATAAGCATAGTTTTAAATAGCCGGCTATAGCCCCGCTATAGCTTTGCTATAGCTGTTTGAGGGTGTTGCCGCTAAATGATTTCATGTAAAATTTGCCGCTATAGCTCCGCTATAGCCCAGCTATAGCTGTTTTTAAGGGTCGCCGCTAAATGCCATAGCCCGCTATTTAAAACATTGCGTATGTACAATCTATCTATCAATCATAATTCGCCAGCACCTAGCTACGCACGATTTCATATACAGATACTGACGGTCACGAAACTGAACATCTGACTTGCACCTCGACTTCGCCCTTCTCTGCTGCTGCTGCTGCTGCAGCTAAACACGCCTCGTGCGGGCAGGGCCTCGCGTAGAACTTCGCGATGTTATCCCCGGGCATGATCACGGGCAACCCGCACTCCTTTCCAGCTTTCTCGCTCTGCAAACAAGGAGGCAAGGGCCATAAATCATCAGCTCAAGTTTGCAAGAGATAGATGATTGCCAAAACACAAAATAAGGTGTACGACAGATATATCGCTTGCTGCTGCTACCTTGTGCTCGGAGGCAGCCTTGCTCGGCGCCGATCCAATTGAGATGACGGTGTGTGGGCCTTCCTGGAGCATGCCGGGATGCCGAGACCAGAGGAGGGAGCGGAGCCTGTCCCAGTGATAGCAGCACGAGAAGATGCCGCTGAGGGAGAAGATGACGAGGAGCAGGAGCGCCGTGCCGAGGGGGAACCCCAGCGTCGGCCGTGAGGAATGCGCCATCGGGATCGTCATGGATGCAGGAGCAGGCGTGAGACCTTGTGGCATATTCATACGCATCAGGTGGCCTTCTGGTACTTGAGTCAGTCCTGCCTGCTACTCGGTTAAGAGCCCAGGCTTGCAAGCTAAGGACACTGGCTACTTATACCTGAAAAGTCACCTTGCGTCGTACGAAGTGGACTGACTTGCACGGCCAGCCATCCGTCCGTGGTACTGGTCCACATACTTCTGCTGGTGACCGTTAATGATGACCTCACCGCCTGTCTTTTCCAACAAAAATAAGCTACTTAAATCGTCTGAATATATGGCTTTCGAGGGTGGGACGAAAGTTTATCAATGCACAATGGGAAAGAAATTATAGGTATGTCTCTCCACAAGCAAATGTTAATTTGTTAGGTAAATTATCGTGAACTGGTTTACAAATAGTGAAGTGCCTAAGCTTCAGATGAAATAGATAGAAGGTTGGCGATGCAACACTCCGTATGCAGGTTTTCTGAGGGGAGACAGGGAGTTTCTGAACTTCATCTTCCCCAACATCGATTTGCCATGTGGTTTTGATCGATGTCATCTCAAACGATATGAGTGCATAAGATACCATGTACAAGATATATGGACAAAAGCTTGATGGTAAGAAAGGAGATATATGTAGAAGACAATACGTAGTTATTAGAAAAAGCAAGACTATGCTCGTGTATGCATTGACAGCAGGAAAACGCGAGAACGCTTTGTTATGCACTTTTACATCTATGCTTCATATCCTTGTCAAAACGTTGACTTCACTAAATTATAGTCAGAGACTGGATCTTAAACTCTTGCGCCTAGAATACTAGTGCTGTTTTCTCGATCATCTACCTTACCACAATGTTGCTAATTTATTACTCTCACTAACTTGTATGTGTATCCCAAACTTAGGCTCTCACTTAACAGGCAGAAACAGCCTTGAGACTAGAATCAATTAATCTAAACCTATGTTGTAGTATAAGATACTACATGCTACTGTGCAAATGCAGCAGTACAAACTTGGAATACAGAGTGCCGGTGGAAGGGTGGACCTTAGCAAGCCACACTGCCTCACGTCTATGCTTCTTTGGAGCTATATGACGTGGGCAGCGAAAACGTAGGGAGGCCACAATTATTTATTACATTTATTGGGTTTTGAACCATGAACCTCTTGATTGTAAGTTTATGCACATAATCAGTTCACCCATCAGTCCGAACTGATAGAGGGAGGCGGGCAATATATTTCAACAGAGCTCGACATCAGACCCGGACCTGTCGTACAACGACATGGGTGATATTTTTTTCAATTTTTTGTGGTGTTGGTAATCATTGGAGTTTCTACTAGCCCTTATCGATGGTTATTCTCTTTGGGGTAGCGATTTGCTCCGTAGATCACGGCCACCGGCGTCTCCTGGTCTACATCCACGACTTCCTAGCCGTTGCTTCCACAATTTCCTAGGGTTTAAAGGCATTTGGCCCACACATGACACATGAGTAATCTGGTATGAAGTTCTTCCAATGCAGCATTTCTGTTGTGTTAAGTCTGTTCTAGAGTAGACAAAAGAATATTTTGTTTTGTAGTTGATAGCAAGTATCCGAAATCCCCTCTGTCCTACCAAAATTGAGTAAAGCTTAGATGCTTGAAACTTCTTACAAAACTAATTCATATCTAAAAATAAAATTCCTAATTGAATCACGTACAAAACAACATTAACACCTAGATGCAGAGACCACAGAGAGACGAAATATCTGCAAGAGAGACAATACAATACCTGAAGATATAAAAGAGTAATGGCGTCTTCATTTTTGAAAATAAAGAAAGAAAAAGAAGAAGGTTTTTATCCAATAATAACAAATAGCCGCGGAATATCCATCGCCAACAAGAAGAGATAGTGGATAAAGGTAGATGTTACTCCCTCCATTCCAAAATATAGTGCGTCCACGCTTTCCGAGGTTCAACTTTGACCATAAATTTAACCAATAAGACCAACTGCGGCGGGAGAAAAAAATATATAATTGAAAACTTCTTTCGAATACGAATTCACTGATATAATTTTTGCTCCCGCCGCAATCGGTCTTGGTAGTTAAATTTACGGTCAAAGTTGAAGCACGGGGATAGAGGAAGCACTACATTGTGGAATGGAGGGAGTATGTTTGAATGTCTCCGGTGCGAATCGTTTTTCCTTGGAGACACGCGACTGAGGCTGACGACGGAATAACCCTAGTCGCCACCCGTCATCCATCCCTCTTGCTGCCGTCAGGGCGCGTTGCCGGGCAAAGCCTGCATGACTCTGGCGGCAACGGGGTGGTCTATATCATGGGACATGTTGTGGAGGCACTGGGGGGGTTGTTGTGGGACAACAAAGGAGATGGGTGTTCGGGCGACATGCTTCATCTGGCAGTGAACGGCATCGTCGTTGTTAAAACCGTTGGTGATTGGAGGGATCCAACGCAGAGATCTTCATCGATGGCTCGGCATGGCTGGATCATCAAAGAAGAGGGCGTTGGTGCATGGTTCTGGATGGCGGCGAGCTCGACATTAGACCCGGACCTGTTGTACAACAACATGGGTGATATTTTTTTAGTGTTTTTGTGGTCTTGGTAATAATTGGAGTTTCTACTGGCCCTTGTCGATGGGTTTTCTCTCTAGGGTAGCGATTTTCTCCGCAGATCACGGCCATCGGGGTCTCCTAGTCTACATCGACGACTTCCCTGTCGCTGCTTCCACAATTTCCTAGTTTTTAAAATTTTAACCCCACCGAGGCGGAATCCCAAAGGCGGCACCGGGCTATGCTCACGGCGTGCCACCGGTGGATGCAGGAAGAAGAAGACTTCAGCACCCATGAGATTTTGAATGTTTTTCTTATTGTAAGTCTGTGTTTGTGAGGCTTTTTTTGATTTGGCACTTAATAACTCGTACTTGACGTTGGTCTCGGTTCGATCAATTTAACAGTCCAAAACCCAACAATTCGGGTTCCTTAATAATTGATTCCGTTCATTCCCGCCCTTCACTTCAGACCATAGTGCTTTCTGAAGTATTTCTATACGGCCCGAGATCTACTCTATTTTTAGATTTGCCCTTCTCCTATTGATCTTATTATCCCTCGAGTCCAAGTCTCGAGATGGCGTTTATTAAGGCCCTGTTTCCCCTTGACAGGATCTTCTGGTTCTGGTATCCCTGAGGAGCTTCAAGAGCATTTCCTAGTATGAAGGCAATAGAATAGCGTTATGTGCTTTTGGCTTTTGGGGTCTACGGGTGAGGTGGAGTGGAATGGCCTGTGCATGTTGACCTTGAAATGGCAAGGAAACAAAAGAGAACTCAACTCAAGGTATAGGTACATGCATGCATGTCTTGACCAGGTCAAGTCCAAACATGATGGTCATGTCCTCAATTATGCTCACGTGTGGGGTGTAGCAAAGAAATATTGTACTTACGTAGCAAAATACAATACCCCCGCCCACACCCACCCTCGTGGTCGAATGGAATGAGATCAGTTAATCGGCATGCGAGTGCAATGAATCTAGATGATATTGCTTCCACCTAATCGATCCACCCCTCTATATGCCTAGCTACTGGAATAGCTTAAACAAAATCCATGAGAAGGCACTGATGCTTTTCGAATTTGACCTTTACTACTTTTTTGTGCTGGTAGGACCAACAATGTGTGGATTAATTAAGAGTGTATGCGTGGCAAATTAGCTCTTGAACTCTCAAAAGTCACTGGTCCTTTGAATTGGCTTAAAAATTCACTGGAATAACTTTCCGGCCACGGCTAGTGTACCTACCTTAATTCTCGTAACTCGGAAAGCACATAACGACGGTGACACCTGGTAAAGCTGGAGTGACCAACACAACAAGAAGAAGGATTAATTAACTAATGACCCACTAGCTAGCTACACATGTGTAAATTAAATTGTCAGTGTACGTAGGATGTACGTGGCACATACGTGGTGCAAAACCATCTGCTATCCGCGATGTCATCCCTGTCACGTACGTGACATTTGGCTTATTTAAAGCAAACTCCAACGCACCGACTCAAATGAATGCATGTTTTGTCCGTTTTTGTTTATTTGGATTGGCCTCTCGCTTCGTGTTCGCTCTGTTTTTTATTTGGATCGGTGGTGCGTCCAACACGCCGACCCATATATCTTCGCGTGGCCGGCTTGCCTCCGTTTTTCAACAAATGCACACACATTTTGCATAGTTTCACAAGCAAACAAAAATAGCATAGTTCCACAATCCAAATAAATATATCATAGTTTACAAGCCGAATAAAAATTAAATTGTCTCAAATATATTTTAAAGGGTACATCTATTGATTGTCGACATGAGCCCACATATGTGCAATCAAAACATCTTGCAGCTGAATGTGAGTTTCTCAATCACGTATATGATGATGAAATTGGATGAACTATGCAAACGTTGCCGCTCCTCCTTCATGCTTGTCACCCTGAAACTGAAATCCTTGATTGTAGATACGTTCCGGGCGCTCATTCTCTACGATCATAATATGCATGATCACACAAGCAGTCATCGTCTCCCACAACTTCTTGGTGCTCCAAGTTCTAGCAGGATACCGAATGATGCCCCATCAAGATTGCAGAACACCAAACGCACGTTCGACATCCTTCCTAGCACCCTCTTACTCTTGGGCAAATCTTTTCCTTCGGGATCTTGTAGTTGTGATCGTTGATGTTAACATTCATCGGCGGGTTGTTGCCTTCGGGAAGCCTTGCAAACACCGGAGAGCGTCGAAGCACGTTGATATCATTATGCAATCCGTCCATGCCAAAGAAAGAGTGCCAGATCCAGAGATCTTGTGAGACCACGACCTCAAGTATGACAGTGCAAGCCCTGACATGGCCCCTATACTACCCTTGCCAAGCAAAAGGGCAGTTCTTTCGAGTAGATGTTTTTTCATATAAAAAACTTTTTAATCCGAGTTCGTATGCAAAAGTTATGCCCATTTTACTAAATTCCAGAGAAATTTTGCAAATAAAGTCAAAATTCATATTTGTAAATTTTCCCAACAACTAGACCACATATCACATGGGAAACTTAAATTTTTTTAATTTTTTGACATTTCCATCATTTTCTTTTGTTTTTTCTAAAACAGAAAAGGCGGTCCAGGGTGGGGGGGGGGAGTTTGAAAATGGGACCTTTAGTACCGGGTCGTGCCATGAACCCTCCAGTGACCAGTTACTAAGCTCACAAACCCCTTTAGTCCCGTTGGATGCCCCCAACCGGTACTAAAGGTCTAACCTTTAGTCCCGGTTGGTGCCACCAACCGGTACTAATGGGCATCGCACCCTTTAGTCCCGGTTCGTGGCACGAACCGGGACTAAAGGCCCCAGGTGAACCGGGGCTAATGCCTTAGCCGCACGAACCGGGATAAATGCTCACATTAGTCCCGGTTCTTGACTGAACCAGGACTAATGTGAAAACTGCCCTGGACCAAAGCCCTGTTTTCTACTAGTGATGGACTCTAGGCATGTAGACTCGCTCATGTGGATGTATTCATCAATGAGATCACCTGGCACTCCATATGCAAGCATCCGGATGGCTGCAGTGCATTTCTAATAAGAGGGAAGCCAATCTTTCCAAGGGCATCTTCCTTGCACTCAAAATACTTATCGTATCCGACCACCCCCTCTCGAATATGGTTGAAAACATGCCTAGACATACGGAAACGTCGCCGGAATTGGTGATGTTTGAAGAGGGGGTTGGGTGTCTCAAAGCAGTCCTTCCAAAGAAGGAAATGGCCGCTCTGTCGGTTGCGATTCAACACCGGAGTGTGCCCCGGGATCGAGCCCCGGAACAACGACTGTTGCCTACTAAGGTGGTAATGGACTAACACAGCAGCCACCATCTCCTCATCATCGGGTGAGGAATCGTCGGAGTCGCAGGGGAAATTGTGAAAAAAGAACTCGTCGGTGGATTCCATTTGTACCTTGGGGGCAAACTGTCGAACAGTTTGCGGGCGTCATCGAAGAAGCTGGCCGGCGAAGAGACGAGCGCCTCCCCTACACCAGGTAGCTGGCCTGGCGGCGTCCAACGAGCGTGGCGGCATGTAGCTGGCCTGGAGGCGTCAGACGAAGCAGCTGGCCGGGGCCGTGGGGGGCGACTTCGTGCTGGCGGCGACGTGGGAGATGGTGGCGTGCGAGGGAGGTGTGTGGGCAATAACTATAGGTAATATGTGCTAGCACGATACTAATACTACTTTAAAAATACTTCCTGCTTTTAAAGAGGTGGCCTCTTGCAAGCATGGGCAAAGTGATACATTCATTTTCTATCCGACAACAAGTCTGATGAGCCCTCATCATAAAAAATTCCTGAGCTTCACTCCTTTGTTAAGGATGGAAAAATATCTCTGGCTAGAGTTAGTGAGATAATGAACCGGACTTTATCACAGGCCATAGTCCAGTCTAGTTTATGAGAAATTCCTTGAACTTCGAAACCTCATGCCTCAACATTCACAAGCTCCTAGCAAGGAAATTTGTACATTTCGGTAATTAAAAATCTCCTATGGTATTTAGGCATATTTGGAAGATGACTAATAGTCTTAAGCAAAAATCTTCTAGTTGGTGCTACATGATAGAATAAACTCTAAAGCCCGGCTCAAAAGAAAAGGATTTCACATGAGCAGCTACTCTTGCTGCTTATGCAATCATAATACTGAGGAAACATTGCAGCAGCCCTAGTGGCATTGTGATTTTGCTCTGAATTGCTGACATTTGCTAACCATTGACAGGCATAGGGGTATTTCAGTTTGTGAACGTTCTCTTGTCCATTCCTATGGAGCACCCTGAACATCTGGCTACAGAGAAATGGTAAGATCTTCACGAATGCAACTCTATCGCTTCAAGCATGGAAGCACTCCCTCAAGGAAGATTAGAACATGCTCAGTCACATAATTAGGAAGAAGCATGTTGCTTGCTTTCATACCTGGATATACTCTAAATTGTGATCCATTTTCAGCGCGTTGCCCAGAACTGAAATATACTGAGCCTTTCTTGCTATTTTAGTTAGCTTAGCTAGCTTTTTCCTCCTTTTGTTTTGCTCCTCTATTTATGTATTATACTTTTTATATATACTAGCAGTACTAGTATCTTTTTTGATGCTCTGCACCATAGATCAATTGTTCTGTGGTATTGTCATCAGTATATATAAAAAGTATAATACATAAATAGAGGAGCAAAACAAAAGGAGGAAAAAGCTAACTAAGCTAACTAAAATAGCAAGAAAAGCTCAGTAAAGCGCTTAGTTAATTTGCATTAGTCTAGACTTAGTTTCATCGAAACATCCATCTGTATATCTACACGCATGCCCAAGATAGTTCCTCTATTATTATTTACTCTATATGTTAGCTTTGTCCTAAGTCAAACTTTATAAAGTTTGATCAGCTTTATACAAAACAATATGGACAATAACAAGTATAAATGATGTTCCCCCAGAAAAACAAGTATATATGATGTGAAATATATTCAGTGATAAACCTAATGATATTGATTTGGTAGTTCAGATATTAATAAATTATTCTATAAACTTGACTAAAGATTGACTTAAGACTAAGCTAATATGCAGAATAAATAAAAACAGTGGAAGTAGTGAACCTTAAGGTGGCAGCATTGCTGCATGCATTAAGCTGCAGCAAATGGTGCATGTGATGTTGATTATGCATATGCATGGCACCATGCATGCAACATCAGATGAGAAGCTTCTATCTGGGGTGATGAACCCAACCTCCTTCATGCATTCTTAATGGGAACCTTCCTCGGCCACTCTCCAGCCTAGCTTCTTGCGGACCTTCTTTGTTCTATACCTTAATTACCTATCTCCAAGAATAGTACTACCTCCGATCAATCATAAGTGTCGCAGTTTTGAACTAACCTCGGTTTAAAACTGTGACATTTGTTTTGAATTGAAGGGAGTAATATAGTACTCCATCCGTTTTAAAATAAATATCTCAACTTTGTACTAATTTTAGTAAAAAGTTATACTAAACTCGAGACATTTATTTTAAGATGGAGTGAGTAGTAGTAAGAAATATAGAACCAGGTTTACCTCACAGTGCCACAGATTAATTATTGTGCTACTCTCAGCTTATTGCCAGTTTGCCACCTTCAGCTATGCGTATGTGGCCTGCTGAAAAACTTATATTGGTGTTCTGACTGGCACCCCATTCTGGTCAGAATGAATTATTCGGTCAAAATTAGAATTTGTCATGAGTGACGTCACATTGGAATAGAATGTGACAAGTCAAGATGGAGTAGAAGGTTGCCATGTCTGAAATGGATAAGGAAAGTTTCGAGGTTCCTTCCTAATTAATTAAGGGCATTTTGGGCAATACCAAATAGAAGCCAGACGTACTTGTCCTAGCTATATGTCAAATGCTAGAGTGCAATTTTCTTGAGTAAATAGCTACTTCCTCTTGTCCCATAATATAAGATGTTTTTTTTTGAAATGATATAAGATGTTTTTTTAATACTACACTAATGTCACAAAACGTCTTACATTATGCGGGCGGAGGGATTAGCTAGCTAGCCAGCCAGGGGTATGTGGCTTGTGGTCGTAACATGTGCACACAAGTAGCTAGAACAAGCAGCTAGTCACCAGCCTCTCGAAGTCGCTGTCTGCTGCTAATTGCGGGTCCGATAGGCACAACTGAATGTGTAGCAAAGCTGTATCCAAATTTCCGTGTTTTTTTCAAAGACAACCAGAATTTATTATAAAAGTTCACCGTAAGTTCAAAGAACCATAGACGTAATAAAAATTATATCAAGGTCTCTAGGCTACTACATAATAAAAATTATATCGAGGTTTCTAGGCTACTACATAATAAAAATTATATCAAGGTCTCTAGGCTACTACCATTGCCAAAAAAAAAAACTTGAGTCATAGTTGAACCATTGAAACGACCTAAAGCATCTATCATCATATCTCGCCATATCACACGCACCACAAGAGGTCCTAACCCCGTCGTCCCAAAAGGACGGCAGAAATCTACGTCGGAGCTCCGTTGACTCAGTCTGTCCGGACATACTCATGGAAAATCGAAACTTGAAAGACCAACTCGAAGAAGAGACACCATCATCCATCCAAACACCGCTCTGTGAGAAGTAACAAACGAAGCCGAGGCGGTAGGATCTCATCGGCTCATCGGTGGAGCCTTGAGGGGAAGAATTTGACCCAACCACAGCTTACGAGGAATGGAAGAAAATTGACCTATGAAATTTGCACGGATGATAAGCTACCCGCAAAAAAAAAAATGCTACGCGTGCTGGGCGCCATTCGGTCTTGGAGACTTTGCCTACAACTTGACCAAAAGGAAAAAAGAGTATATCTAGAGTTCTATAGACTACGACGCTCCTGGCTAGGCACAAGTTACCGTTCTTTCCACCTTTCTGTCTGGAAGCGGACCCCAACGAACGCATGGACGACAAATTAATCGCAGATACAATGTATCACATGTTTTTGTGCCAGTGGAGGGTTACATTCTTCTAATCTAATCCAATTGTCCATGGAAGACTCGATCAGGGTGAGTGAGTGACACACACCTAGCTACTTAACAAACACGTGGTGGTCGCCGGACGGCTCCACTTGACACTATGTCCACTTGATCATAACCAAATAAGCTACCCAGATGCAATTATTCTTATTATTATTTTTGCAGGGTGCAATTAATTTTATTGGTACTACTATGAATTTCCCATGATCGATCAAATATCCTAATATGCTCTTTTGCTCCCGATCTCCCATGATCTACCATGAATTCAAATCTTTGTGAATTATTTCGCTATATTTGTTATAGTTTAGTCTTCATATGGGTGCAGATAAGCTTGGGAGCCAAAACTCCAGGCCGTGACGAATTCTTGTTGCCTTTCACAGTCACCACTAGTGCCCGCAAATTTCTAATTTTTTGGATCTTAAATTTCATAAATCCATATTCTTTTTATTTATTTTTCCATATTTTGCTTGAATTGGCATCTCGGTTTCTAGGACTATCTCAACCTACAAATTAGTACTCATGTCAAAACAAATGTGCCCCAGCAAACAGCACGTTGCCAAGCAGAGCATTTTCCCAGTAATTCCAAATCTACCCTCCGCTGCATCATTCTCATCTCTGCTCAACCAACTCCCGCCACCGGTATAAATTCCATGGAGCCGCGCCTCCATCCGTTCCAGCTTCCAACCCGACATCCCACGAGAAAAACTCCATGTCTGATCCCAGCGCCAGCAGCACGGCCTCTTCTTCTCCGACTTCTTCATCTACGTCGCCCCGTCTTACCACCGGCGTCGTCAACTTTCTGGCCCGTCGTACCGTGACCACGCAGCAGCACCACCACCTAGCAGCAGCCGAAGCATTCCCGCTGCACTCGCCGGGCTCCTCCACCGGCTCCGCCGACTCCGCGCCCTGGCACCACCGCGCCCCGGCCACGCCGCCACCTGTGCTTCCGTTCGACACCAGCGACGCCGACGAGATGCTCCTGCTAGACATGCTCTCCCAGCACCACGAGGTCCAGCACGCCGCGGCCGCACCGACGACGGCGCTGGCGAAGCAAGAGGCCGACGAGGAGGGCAAGGTGGCACTAGGTGTGGGTCGCGCGTTCCGCGGAGTGCGGAAGCGACCGTGGGGCAAGTTCGCGGCGGAGATCCGGGACTCGACGCGGAACGGCGTGCGCGTGTGGCTGGGCACCTTCGACAGCCCAGAAGCTGCGGCGCT
>NW_024116314.1:0-6579 GCF_003073215.2 Triticum urartu | reverse complement strand
TGATGAAGCTATGTACCTAGGGTAGGGGCACGGACCCGTCCAAAGAGCCCTACCCAAGGACATCCCTAGAAGAAGCCACCTTTCAATCGACTTGAAGGTATCCCACTCGACGGGTTCAAGACACTCGACCAAGAAACTATCACTCGACCAAGAAACAACCACTCGACTGCCAGCAGACCTAAAGTCACTCCGCAGGCAAACGGTCAGCTGTTAAGTAGTCTTTATGGTCATTATAGCACTTTATTAGGGGCGTTACCAGTAACGCCCAATCTTAAATGTACCTTAAACCCTGCATTACTGAGGGCAGGAGGGGGCCGACGAACTCTATATAAGCCACCCCCCTCCTCGGTATGAGGGGTTCGCACCCCTGTTATCCACACACGCATAATTCAATCGACCGCCTCCGGGCACCGAGACGTAGGGCTGTTACTTCCTCCGAGAAGGGCCTGAACTCGTAATCCTCGTGTGCTTACAACTTCTCCATAGCTAAGACCTAGGCTCTCCATACTTACCCCCTTACATCACTGTCAGAGTTAGAACCACGACACTCCCTCCGTCCGGAAATACTTGTCCTAAAAATGGTTGTATCTAGACTTATTTTAGTTATAGATACATCCATTTTCAACCATTTCTAAGACAAGTATTTCCGGACGAAGGGAGTATAAGTCTTTTTAGAGATTTCAAATGAACTACAACATACATATGTATATAGACATATTTTAATGTGTAGATTCACTCATTTTGCTCCATATGTAATCCTTTGTTGGAATTTCCAAAAAACTTATATTTGGGAACGGAGGAAGTATATTATAAAAAATCCAATTTTTTATGTATATTATGTGCATTTTTTTCATTATTTGTGTGTTTCTTTCTTTCTTCTGAAAGGGTAATACCAATACCCTAATTCATTCTTTCTTAAAAAACTTCATTATTTTGATTTTGGTTTAGGTTTTGTTTTATTTTCTTTCTTCATTATAATACCAGTGACACTAATCCAATCGTTGCGAGGAAACTTTTTTTTGCGAAAATTACACGTATAAGGTGTATTAGTTTTTTCAAAGGTCAAACATGTGCATAGATTTATTTTCCATCGTAGATGTCAATATATTAATTCTATAATCTTGGTGAAACATATACAAATTCATTCCTTATATCGACACCTTATATTCTAGAACGGAGGGAGTATATGCTTATTGTTGCATATTGTAAAAAAGGTGCAATCTCTGTGTACATTGTGTGCAAATTGTATCATTATTTGTTTTGTACTTTTTTATTTTAGGAGGGTTATACCAATGCCACTAATTCATTCCTTGAACACACAATATGTGGATCAACTACGTATATTAGTGATGTCGAATTTTTCATCTCACACACACACACACACACGCACAAGTACCCTCAAACACATGTGCGTACACATAGTTGGGGCACATGCATACACAATACATATGTGCCACTTCCTCCATTTCTAAATATTTGTCTTTTTAGAAATTTCAAATGAACTATCATATACGGATATATATAGACATATTTTAAAGTATGATTCACTCATTTTGCTCTGTATGTAGTCACTTGTTGAAATCTCTAGAAAAACAAATATTTAGGAATAGATGGAGTAACACGCATGCGAGCACATGCACATGTGGCAGCGTGCACGCGCAGACACACTCGCGCACACACAAAGGGAAAATAGACGTGCACACGTGAATTAGCTAGCACTGCCACTTTACGCTAATACTACTTACATATGGCTAGCGTTCCTTCGTGCCTGCTTGCCCTAAAAGAAAAAGTGACTGACCCTAAATTTATTTTCACGTGATTGACATATAGCCACGCCCAATTAAATATGTATTACATTTTTAGAAGAGGCTGGCTTATATCAGTAATCAATAATCCTACGTAGATTTTTCCTTTTTCGGACGCAGGGAGTATATGCATATATGTAACCATGTGAGATACTCGTATGTGGTAAGCAATCCAAACTATTCAAAAGTATATGCATATATGTATCTATGTATGTAACCGAATGAAGGGAATACTATGTTTATGAATGAAGTGCAATTCAAGGGTGCGTGGTTTACAGGAATATCATACGAAGTTGAACTGCACATAAGGTACGTAGTTCAAGATGACATGACAGGAAGCATTTTTGTTTCAGAAACAGCAGAGAAAGGAACAACACAGCCATCAGCAATGCATCTCAGATCAATAACATCACAAAATCCGAATGAGCTAACAGAGTAGTTACAAGAAAAGTATCCTCGGAGATTTAGAGCCATAAACTCCAACCAAAACAGGCAATTCTGCACGTCTCATGTAGTAAAACGTTCTACCAGAATGGCACCACGTAGGAAAATGACACATCTAAGTCTATGTTTCTTTTGGTTCACCGTCAGCAGAACATGCTTCAAAATCACCACTACTGTGTGAAAAAGGCAAGGGCAGCAAACACGTATGCTATGTTCATTCCAACTAAAACAGAGCGAACGAATATAGACCCAAGAGGAAATAATGTAATAATGTTTGCCTGAGATGACATGCCAATGTGTGATCCCATGTAATTTCACCTGTAGTAGGACCTGAATCATCAAATGCATCCATCGGCCTTAGTCCTCGTAACTGACACGCATCTGATCAGGCCTTATGCCACTATCAAGCAAGAACTGGTTCACCCAAGGTAGCAGCTCATTTCCCTCCGAGCATATGATTTCAACAATCTCAAGCTGCTCACATGTAAATGATCTATCCTCCAGCTCACCAGTGATTGCACATATAACCCCATTTTCATACCAAGGCTGGCAAATAAAAAGGAACAGTTTTATCTTTACAGTAAATGCACCAACATTGATTGAAGGATAAATGCTATGGAGATGACCATATACCTGGTATAGATCAAGAGTTAGCTTCTTAAGATTAGGTGAGTTCTGAAGGAAGACTGTCAGCGCATAGAAATTCCCATACACACACCAACTATGAAGCGTCAGGTCTGTAAGATTAGGAAATGTTGGGCACCATCTGTAATTCTTTTCCATCTCCACCTGCAAATGATTGAAAGGATTAAGACAGAACATTAAACACATGATATTCTTCCATTTCTTTTTTCTGCTTCAACGAAACTTGCCAAAATATCTGGAGGGAGTTAACAAAATGTGATTACACTTCTGACCGTGCGCTGTTGAAAATCTTAAGAGCTATAGCTTTGGAGCACATTGAATATATTGACCCAGCGAAAGGCAAAACATACATTGAGTTGAGAGACACAGGGAGAAGGGGAAGAAGCAGCGTTGTTCAAGAGGAACGGAGATGGATGGTACCGGATCCAGGGTGGTGCAAGCTGAATGCAGATGGGTCATTCGTTAATTCTAATGAAGCTGGTGCTGGTATGATCTTGCGTGACCATCTTGGAGCTATTAACTTTTCTGCATGTAGGGTTTTGTACGCGTGCAGAGACCCCCTTGAAGCGGAGCTGTGTGCATGCATGGAAGGCTTGTCCCTTGCATTGCAGCGTTGTGATTTGCCAATTGCTGTGGAGTTGGATTCTCTCGAAGCGGTCTCTCTCATATCAAGCCCGGACATGGATCGTTCTGTTTACGCTTCACTTGTTAGAGAGATTAAGTACTTATTGGGTCTTCGAAAAACTTGTATTTCTCATGTTGCTAGAACTCAAAATAAAGCTAGTGATTGTTTAGCTAGTTTTGCTAGATCCCAAGGTAGGACCATGACTTGGATAGGAGCTGGTCCAGTTCAAGTAGTGGATATAGCATCGATGGATTGTAAGGATGATGTGATTGAGTAATACATTGCTATTTCCCCCGCAAAAAAAAAGCTTTGGAGCACATTGAATATGAATAAATCACAGCACAAATAGAGATCATGTTAAACAAAATAACTGCATTAGACAATCGTATACTTATTTTCTGTTCCTCAATAGTCATGGAGCACATATGATTAAATCAGCATGGTTGCATCACATGATAATCTGTTGCTTTGGTCCAATCTGTTTGTAGGAGTTGGTAATGATGGTAACAATTGCTGAAGCACTTTACATTAGTATATGCTGATGAAGCTATATTATAGCCCAGTTATTGCACTAAGAATGAGCATATGCAACTAAAAAATAGCATATGAAATGAGATATTTTGGTCAACAATTATAATCCACTTATTGCTCCAGTTTAGTATGAAAACCTTAGATATTTTGGTCAATAATTTGATGAATCTACAAAATGGGCATATGAAATGGAATATCTTGAGTGTAGACAGCATTAGTCATCCTATCAAGTGGTTAGGTTTGCAGTTATGGTACGCAATGACTCTTCCAGTTTAACAATAAAGGCAAAAAATGTGCTTACGTGGCAGATTATGTAGTACAGGTTAATATCTAGAGAAACGTGATGTACCAAAAAAAAGGAGGTGTCATAGACAGGCGTGTTAAACCTAGCAGCTCACCTTTTCGACGCCATAACAGAGGTCCAAACTTCTAACATGAGAGAGTTCTCCAAGAAACTGCTTGATATCATCAGCATTACAATTACTGATTAACTTCCATACAAGTACGACTGACGCCGTCTCTAGAGATGCCATGTTCTTTAGTATAGGTAGCCTGGGCCCAGAAGGACTCCCGTCGATGGACAGAGAAATGAGCTTTGGAGCAGAAATAGAAGGCTGGTGATCATGCTCAAGTGGGTGGAGAAAGTCATCAGTGAGGGTCAAATACTTCAGTGTATTGGAGAAAATATCACGGTCCTTAATGCTGGTATTCGATATGAATAGATCCTCCAATACTGGGCAGCCCATGTCGAGGTGCTTAAAGAAACCTTGGAACAGAAAAGCAAAGCAGATGTGCAGTCTTTTCAAGTAGGCTGAAGTGAATACCGCAGGAGCGAGATGCAAACGATAGTTGTAATCGACAACCTTGACAGCCTGAGCCTTGTACTGTAACGCATGGGCGATCCATAGGTTGGCATCGGCGGAGTCATCTTCAGGGTATTCGGTGTCGGTCGGCAACCTGTACTCGAGCCAGAACGCCTCCAGGTCAACGGGTCTACGGAGCATCAGCAAACGGTTGACGAACCTCTTGAACTCAAAGTCGTCTTCATCATCATCTTCATACGGCATGTCTGCGAATTCCTTGAAAGACACGTCGATGCAGGGCACCCACTGCCAGAGGTCCCGCCAGCGCCGTGCCAGCACGCATGTGTGCACAGCTTCGCGTGAGCGCAGGTGGGAGAGAACATGGATGAGGAGCTCGTCCGGGAGGGCGCTGATCCTGTCTTCCATGCTCCCGTCACCCGACGCCTCCGCCATGGGGTCAGAGCTCGGAGGCGTTCCGTCGAACAGGTTGTGTGCAGGGAGGCTGCAGCAACGGAAATGAACGAATGCAAGCCGTGAATCCGCAGCTCGGGACAAGATTTGGGACGGCAGGAAGAAGAGGAACGCAGAGAAACAAATATCAGGAAAGAAATGTCGAGAGAATCAACGAGGGGAGGTGAAAGGGATCGAGAGCATGCCTCCGGTGGTGCGCGACGGCGCTCAACTCTGTCCCACCCCAAATCCGGGTGGAGGCTAATGCCTCGACCAGCCTTGATGAACAGTAAGCGCCGTCAAGCGTCTAGTCTTTAGACCTCTCCCAATGCATTGGTGCTAAAGTGGGGTGCTAAGTGCATTAAAATGTTTAGCAACTAATGTCCCTAATGCATTGGTGCTTAGGTTTTGTAGCTAAGCCTCCTTTATTTAATTGTTTAGCAATAAAACTCCTTCATATATTGGTTGGTAGTCTTTTTGCCTAAGTCCACGTGCTTAGCATTGGTTCTTATTGGGGTCACTATAATGCTCTCTCTCCTCTTTAAATGCTTTGCCACGTCATATTTCTGCCTATGTGGCACCCTTAGCACCTGTACACCGTGGAGCACTGGGAAGGGCCTTATTTGCAAAGAGAGCACCGTAATAATTGCCGAGTAAAGTGAAAAGAACACGTATACTACGGTTTACGCCTTCCTGGAGAAGTGTTACTCTCTCGGTAACAAAATAGCAAATCATCCCGTCAAGTAAAAGTACTCCTTCCTGTTAGAAGGGAGAGAAGGAGATTGGTGGAATAGTTGTTTGTATGATGGATGTTTATTGACTGAGCCTCGTGGGCATATATATAGGATTACAATAATCAATTTGGAGTACAAGACAAGACAAAACAAATCATAGTTTATCCCATACTTCCTAATAATGATGTACTCAACATCCCCGTAGTCACAACGGTAGCGACGCAGACGGTGAGACTGGAGAAGAATCCAAAGGCAAGCCGACGGGCACCCCCCCCACCCACAGTCGTAATGGTCGATGCATCGTGGAAGGCGTGGCTGGAGTGAAAACCGACGAGATTGCTCAAGCAAGGCGGTAGCCCTTTGTGCCGTTTGTCGAGGTAGCCGAGACCGTAGGTGGTGTAATCGTCGAGGTAGCCGTGTGAAGAACACCGTGATCGGTGTCGAGCCGGGGGTTGTCGGTGTCGAGGTAGTCGCCGTGGAGCCGCGGAAGAAGAGCAGCGTCGGCCTGAGGAGGCGGCAGCGGCGGGGCTGCGAGGAGGGGG
>NW_024116313.1:0-17376 GCF_003073215.2 Triticum urartu | reverse complement strand
GGCCCCCCCCCCCCGGCCCCCACCCAGCCCCCCCCATACCCCCCGTGCTTAGCCAGCAACCACCATGCCTCAATCATCGGCAGGCCACGACGCCACTGCCGCCGTAGCCACGCCTCACTGCCCACCACCGCCGCCCATGGGGGAATCGCCGCCGCTGCCGCTCAATCACCGGGATCGAGAGAATGCGGAAATGAGAGAGAGAGAGGGCCGGTAGGTGCCCTTAGTCACTTGATTGACGTGGCGGTCGAAACCAGCCCACGTGGTCTATTTTAGTCAAAACAGGGTTTGTGTCACAGTAAAACCACCTTAAACGTTATAAGGGATGAAAAGAATTCGGTTTAAATAATTGAGGGACTGATTTTTGGTGGTTTTGAAGTTGAGGGACGCTTTCTCAATTTTTGGAAGAGTTCTGGACGAAAAATATACCTCTCCCTTCAAAGGGTATAAGAAGAGATGTCAACGACGTGAAAGCAATCACGGTTCACTGCAAGCTACTTGTTTGAACTTGTATAAACTGTCATCTCCCACCCGCCACTTCCGCTCTCATCGCTACTCCCATGCTTTTTGTTTGACCTTGTATAACCTTCCACCCCCCCCCCGCCACTTCCGCTCTCATCGCTACTCACGTGGTAATAATTACTAGTAGCTGTGTTCCAGGGAGGCTGGGTGCGTGCTTCCGCTGGCTGGCTGACTTCTTCTTGGGGACGAGCTAGAGGCGAGGCGACCCGATCTCCGGCCATGCGCAACGGTGAGGGGACCGGCGGCGGAACAGCGGGGGACATCGTGGAGGCCGGCGACGAGAGAGACCACGGGCCGCGGTTCGTGGAGCCCGTGTCCGCGTCGCACGGGTTGCAGGCGCCGCGCGATGGCAGCGACGACGACGATGACTCCTTGGTCGAGATCACCCTCGACCTTAGGGACGATGACTCGATTGTGGTGGTGAAACAGGAGACGCTGGCCAAGCGCCCGCCCTCGTACGGCCACGGCGTGCTCCGGGACGCCTCGGCGCGGGTCGAGCAGGCGCCGCAGGAGCTCCGGCGGCTCACGGCCTCAAGCAAGCAGGGACAGGGAGGCGCCCCGAGCTGCGTCGGTAGGTCCATGACCGCCACCGCGCACTTGCTCAAGTTCCTCAGCCGGGTTGACGCCTCCGCCGGTTGGGCCGCCGTTGAGAGGCGCTTCGACGAAGAAGCCAAGGATGGCCTCCTCCACCGGTCCAAGTTCGCCAAGTGCATCGGTACACACCCTCCCCTCATCGCTTCATCCTGACGTCTTAGTAAGAAGAAGCTATTCGATCGCTCATGACGTCTCATGCAGGGACGAAGGAGCTCGCGTTCGCCGGCGAGCTGTTCGACGCACTGGCAAGGCGTCAGCACATCTCCGGAGAGAGCATCAGCAAGCCAGAGCTGCTCGAGTTTTGGGACCAAATTTCCGACCGCAGCTTCGATGGCCGCCTGCAAATCTTCATGGATATGTAAGCTAATTAGCACACCCCCCCCCAGAATTCTGTTAGCTATCCTAAATTGACCAACAAGGAGTAAGCACGATTAGTACACATAAGGTTTCGTGAATGTTCGAGGCTATCTATATTGCAGTTGCCTGAAATTATAGAAAGTTTCAGTCACTTTTTCTGTTGGCACTTTATATTTACATCAACTGCACATACTAAACCACCATATACTGTTTTCTCTCGGCCTGGTATACTAAGCAATTATAGACCCTAGGCACATGGTGGTCTCTGGCCTCTGGGCTAATCTTATATATATAAGTAGCTAGCCCGAAAATGTCAAACGGAGACCGAGCTCCATAGAGGCCTTTATTTGAAAACTTCAATATTCAAACTTTTCAGTTTCAAAAAATTCTGAAAATAAATACACATATACCTATATACATAATGTACATGTGTGCAAATATTCAGGCTAGAAATGCATAAAAATGTGAGCTACACAAAAAAGACAAATCTGAGGCTTATTAACATATGTACTGTTCATCTTTAAATTCCCTGATTTTGTTTTTTTGTGCAGCTCATGGTTCAAGGAATTTCATCCTGAAATTTCTCACACGTACACTTTACATCCTTGCATACATGTATAAATTTTTTCATAATTTTTTGAAACTGAAATTTATGAAATTTGAATTTTTCAAAATAAAGGGCTTCATGGAGCTCGGTCTCCAAAATGCCCTACTCTAGCTAGCCCCACTACCCTATTCTCTCAAGATGCAAGCATATCACTTCATCATGCAATATGTATAACAGTATAAGAAAAGATTCACCTTAACATATGCAGCCATGTATAGGAAAAAGTTCACCTCAACATGTCAACATGCATGAAAATCTCCAATATGTTATGCTATTTATATTTAATATTTTTCTAGAAACATATTCAATAAATATTTTACAACAATACAATAATCAAACATCATAAATCATATGTATTTTCAGTTTTAGTTCTCATATTATTTCTCCCAGTCTTCATGTTCCATGAAACCAAATCTCAATGAAATGTATTGCAAAACATTCCGGCAACAATGTGTGCGGTATCCATAGAACTATCACACCCATATGAGATGCAATAATATAGAGCATAATGATTGAAATCCTCCCAAAAAACATAATGATTGAAATAAAAATATCATCTAAAAGATAAAAAATATTTTTTATAATAGATGAAATTCATGTAGTAGTTTTACCCTCAAGGAAACAGAAGTAAATACAGGAAACTCCGATAGAGACAAAACAAAATACAACGAGTGGAAACTTGCATAAAAAATGCACATAACTTGCACCATTATAGAGCATGCAAATATAACTGCAATACAATGTCAATTTTTCTAAATATGAGTATGATTACAGTAGAACATTGAACATATAACTTAGAGCATCTACAACCGGAGCCCAATACCCTTCCAAACGCCCGGACGGGCTGCCCAGTCAGTGCCCGGATGCGAAAACGCCACCCAGCAGGCCTCCCCATAGCCGGCCCAAACGCTCGGACTGACCGACACTCCCCATATCCGGCCAATATCTGGGGTGGATATGGGGAGGCCCGGACGCACCCGAGGACTGAGGGATAGGGCCCACGCGGGGACGCGGAGAGACCGCTGGTCCGACGGGCGCCTCCTCCGCTCCGCGCCATGTGGCGCCGCTCCGGCATGCCGCCTGAGGGAGGAGGCTGGTTATTTAAGCCGAACGGCAGCCAAACCCTATCCATCCCATTTCCTCTTTCTCCTCTCATCCGCCGCCGAACACTTCAAATACGTCAGCCTCTACTAATGCCGAGGCGCCGAATCACCACATATGCCATGCTCACTCCGAAGCAGAGGGTGTAGCTGCTGGAGCAGATCCAGGCGAGGCGGGCTACTCATTTCACCACCGGCCTTCCTCCGAATTCGGCGGAGCTGTAAGAGGATGAGGAGGAGGAGGAGCAGGAGGAGGAGGAGGAGGAGGAGGGGGGGAGCAGCCGCCAGAAGCCGAGCCCATGGAGGAGGAGGCGGCGGGCTTCGCCATGGCGGACGCGGAGGCGGAGTACGAGGTTGCCCAAGTGATGGAGATGGCAGAGCAAACTGCCATCCTTGAGTCCATCTAGGACAAGGCCCGCGTCCAGGCCAACCGGCTGTTCATCTAGCGAGAACATGCGATGACGAAGGCGCTGTTCGCCGAACTGGATGCAGAGGCGGAGGGGGTGAGGTGCCGGAGCCTCTACAGACGCAAGAGCTTTAGCACTTGCCCGTGTACCCGGCGCCGGGCACAGAGATCGTCTAGATCTCCATCGATGAGTACTTTAGCATATCTACATAGTACGTAGAATTTTATTTGCATAGGTAATATGTCTTTGAGTATGACGTTTGGGTTTCATGGTTGTGGCGGACCTTTTTGGTGTGGTGTCTAGTCACTGTCCGCAGACAGCCCAGGCACGTCCGCAGGTGTTTGGGGGCCGGTTTTTTGGGTATTACGGTTGTAGGTGCTCTTATCCATTTGAGTCATGTGCAGGGGCGGATCCACATGGGGTCAAGGGTGTACATCTGTACATCCAAATGTTTTGGCAGGAAATTTTTATATATGATTTAAACTAGATGCATGTATAAAAAGTTGTGTAGTTTGTGCAATAAACATCATATCGATTCATATAATCTGGTCTAAAATCTTCGGTCCAATAATCACAAACATCTTGATTCCCTTAAGACCAATTACCATCGATGCTTTTTCACCGTCTCGTATGTTGCATTAGCACCCTATTACTATCACCAACCCTACATGAACTATGGTTTTAACGTTGCCTTGCTTTTGTCCATGACATATTTTATGATTGTGTAGAAAATAATCTTCATTTTTACTATTTATGGTAGGATACTGTCATTATTCTTTGGAAAAAAGTTCTTACTAGCTACATGAATCTTTTAGATATTGCAGCACACAAAAAAAATTAACACCCAATTTTCAAATCTCGGATCTGCCACTGGTCATGTGGCTACTATCTCCACTCATTTGTCTTTCTCTTTCCTTTCACAACCATATGTGGACCTTCAGTTGGTTAATGAAGAAAATGTGTGTGTTAGTCATGGTTTGTTTTCTTCTAAATAAACAACACATACAATAAAAACAATAAAAAACATAAGTTATTCTACGAAAAAATGAATTAGTAGCATTGGTATTAGCTAAAATACGAAGAAAAATTCCTAGTGCATGAAAAACATAAGTTATTCCCGTCATCTGAGTTTTTTTCATATTTGACTGAACAAAAAAATAGATTTGAGTTACCTGATGAATAGCAAACACGTGAATGTTCGGTTTATAATACATCTAAGTTAGAAGTCAACCAGTTTGGTCCATAATCTTGCGTAAGTGACGCTGATGCACAAAGAAAAAGAAACTAGCCAAGCTGAGTGTGTGATGCCAACATGTCCGCAAGGGGTTATTTGAAAAGAAAATCTTGTTACAAGTTTGCACTTTAGTCCTTGTGGGTGGAGGGTGCACATTCGATCTCCCAGCACTACCCATTGTATAACTGCATTGTGATTTCGTCAAATAGCCCATTGCAAATCCCTCCTAAATGGTTTGAGAACACACCGACATGCATGTTGGTATCACACACTCTGCTCGGCTGGTTTGTATTGTTTGTGCATCAGTAACCCGATATTCTGGACTAAACTAGTAGTTATCTTACTACTGTACAAGGGTAAACATCTACAACAAATTTATGTACTAACTATGTATTTTGTTGGCAATTAACCAATAGGACTGAGAAGGACGGTGACGGGAGAGTCCTCGAGGAGGACATCAAAGAGGTAAATTCATCGTACTCTCACCCATGCATTTAGGTCTCTTCGAGAAACAGACCAAAAACCTCAGATGACAACTCTGTTTATGCGAGAAACCGGATCAAATGACAAATTTCCCTTCCCACATGACAATAAAGCCACATGCACAACATACACACATGCCAATATTAGGGAGTGTTGCTGACACCCTCCGCTCGAGCCGGAATGGCGCACAACACAAAACCATCACTAGGGATGAAAACGGAGCGGAAACGGACGGAACTGAGTGTTATTATATTTGTTTTCATAATTTTTTGCAGAAGTTGATAGAGGCTAAGGTGTCCCGATGTTTCGATGAGATGGTGGCTATCGTTTTCTGTGGGAGTTGACCTTGACGATCCGACTACGAACGTGCGAGACGTCGCGCCTTAGCAATCGCTAAACCAACTTCCGAGGGTTATTGACCACGCCGGAGCACGATCAACCTGACCACGAGGGTCTGTTTCCTGCGAGCAAACGAAGAACAAGCAAGAAACTGAGATTGCAATGAAGTACACGAAGTTGCAATTGCTAACTTTTAACTAAACAAATCCCAAGGAAAAAGCTACTAGATGGATCTACTTATATAGGAGCAAGGGGTGGCGGCCAAGGAGGTGGGAGGATGTCCCAAGGCAGCCTAAAACTAACCCTAGGTCGTACAAGGCTCATGGGCCCAAGTGGAGGTGATGCAACACCTTTGGGCTTGTAGTTTGACTCGGATTCTGCTGCAACGTCAGATTGTTTCGTCCGTAACTCAACGCTCCGGATGAATTTGAAGGTGAATCCAATTGGGTTGGAAAGAGCACGAAATCTAGTTTCCAACAAAAAAAGAATCACCCAATTCGGAGTCCGTATGAAAAAGTTGTTGGCGTTTTGAGTCAGGTATGTCTGTGCAGTTCGAATCTGAATCCAGAACGTGAAAGACTTGGACTCTATCTTCTCTTGGCCCAAAAGTGACGTGAGAGGACTTTTTGAACAGAACATAAACTTCTCCTTTTCCCTTACCTTCATATGTGTATTATACAAATGTCCCATACACCTGCAATTAGACAAAACACAAAAGTGTGTGAAGTATTTTTGTTCTGGATAACATAAATAGATTATTGAATAGTTTGCATTAGAAATCACCTGACAAATATGCATGTATGCAATATTTTTGGTCGTATCCAAGGTAGTCATGTCCTCATCAGAAGCGGAAACGAATACAGAAACCCCGAAAATGAACACGGAAACAGATATTACTGGAAACAGACACGGAGCGAATACAAAGCAGATACGGAAACAGAAATAGGCATTGATCGGAACTTAAAAACCCCTTGAATCATAGAGAAATACATAAAAAAATTAATGAGTTGTTAACATGGCTACAAAATAATATCATTATGTTAGCAAATTAGCGTAGTATTGTAGTAGTACCGGACAATTGCGTATAGGGTCAAGCTGAGTACATGTGTGGTAGTAGACATTGGGCCTTAGATCCATTCTACTAATTCTGTCATTATGTTCTCTTTGGTGGTTGGGCTACAAAGCAGCTATTGGTCTATAGTGAAAACAAAAATTCCATATTCACGGAAACAGAAAGTTCCATTTCCATGCATGTTCCACCGGAAAACACCGTTCTGTTTTTGTTTCCATTTTCGCATAAAAATTTCCATTTCCACTTCCGTTTTGCAAATTTCCATTTCCGTTTTCATATCTCCTCTTCGTTTCCATTTTTCCTCCGAAAAAACGGAAAGTTTCTACTCTATTTTCATCCTTAACCATCACAATCCTTGTAACACAATACAGTCGCTCGTGTGCAAACCATATCCGCCACGCCAACCCTCACTATCGTTGTCCTAACATACCATTCTAACAGAACCCATCATGTCGCCCTACGAGTAATGCATCACGTGCAACACCCACAAACATTGTCGGCTCTCCAATGTGTAGCACTCCAAGGCGGTCACCCCAAGAAGGTGACAACATAAATGTCATTGCCACCTGCTCCAACTGAGTCTGGTTTTTCACCTAGAGTCAATAGGACCCCGTGACGAGGGAGGAATGGAGCTTCACAATGCCATAAGAAGAAGAAAAACAATGCCCAAGCATGCCATCATTTGTCGTCACCGACCAAAGTCAATGAAAGGCTTTCAACCATAGCACAAAGTCCCTCTCCGAGCTTCATAGGGATGCCCAGACCATGAGAACACAACCCCGTTGCACACTGTGCACCCCCACAAACACTTAACACCACCTCATGGCAGCACCTCACGCCTCAACAATCACCACCACGTGTGCACGAAGCCATAACGTAACCATACACATGTCCTAACAACCATTACCAATGGCTACCACCCCAACATCCATGCCACCAAAGTCATATACAAATTTATCTATGTGCATTCGAAGAGGATGAAACCAACCACACAGTCATGGACAATGGAGCCAGGCCTCAAGGGCATCCGCCCCGTATACCGTCACCGTATGACCAGCTCATGTGTCACTGTTTCATGGCTACATATACCACGGTTTGTTCACCACCACACCACCCAACTGAGACCACGTCAGATGCACAAATGTGATTTCATCCCAGGTACACCGCCCCGGTATCTCGCTTCGCTGAGCTGAGAAACCGATGTCCCCATGCCTGAGCCGTGACCATTGCCAGCCCTGTTACCTTTCGAGTGTGGCATGCTGCCACTACAATATACTTCCTCCATAAAAAAAAATATGAGTGTTTAGATGGCTACTTTAGTGATCAAACGTTCTTATATTTATTTACAAAGGGAGTACTCCATAAGTCGGTGGCAGCGGCCATTACGACTCAAAATGGGTTGACCGGAGCAGGAGTGCTAGGATTCCCCCGGGTGTCGCCGGAAGGCGGCATCAAGGGTGGACGTTCTCGTGACTTTGACATGTCATTTTCCTACAAGTCCACACGTACTGACAAACCAGTAATCATTAATTCGTTCTTGTTTCCCGAATATACTTACATTGCATATTTATTTCATGGTTTAAGATTTTGCATTAATAGAAGTGCCAAAAATATTAATATTATTTTGTTGTTGTGCTCTGGTGTGCAGATGATCATGCTGAGCGCGAATGCAAACAACCTAACGATGGACACACAACAGTCCCAAAAGTACGCCCGGCTCATGATGGAGGAACTGGACCCTGACGACCTCGGCTACATCCAGGTAGTAACTGAGACGTAGTTGTTTCCGGTTGCCTTAATGTTGATCCAAACAACAATGGCGCAATTCCCTTGCCACATGAGATTAATCATCTGTGCTGCATCGGCGTGTCACTGATCATGTCGTGGGATGAATCGATTTACAGTTGTTCGAGGTGGAGAGTCTCCTGCTGCAGACGGCGAGCCGTACGAAGCCGACCGGGACAACCCTCAGCAGCAAACTGAGCAGGGTGCTAGCTACTCCCTGGGGGGCAACTGGCGCCGGCGAGCCCTGTACGCGTGCGAGCGAATGGCGCGGCCGCTGCGGGGCAGCGCGCGGTCAGTGGCCATACTGGAGGTGGCCGTGTTCCCGGATCCTGCGAGCGCGATGTCGATGCGCTTCTCCAAGCCGCAGGGGTTCAGTTACAAGAGCGGACAGTACATCTTCCTCAAATGTCCTGCCGTCTCACGATCCCAGTGGTGAGCAGCCAATGCCATCCCCGGCCGATGACTTGCTTGATTAACAGAAGCAAAATTTAATGGATGAATGAACGAACGTGTAGGCACCCGTTCTACATCACGTCGGCGCCACGGGACGAGCACGTCAGCGTCCACATCAGGGCGGTCGGTGACTGGGCCAAGGAACTCCACAACGTCTTCCTAAAGGTTAGATCATCTCCAAGAGACCGCACAAATTTGGTCACCTAAAAACAGCTCTAATGTAGTAGAGATAATATCAGAAGAATCTAGAACTTGATTGTTACCTTTATCGAACCCTAGATGTTTAGAACATTGCTCCTCTTGCTTTTTCATTTCTTCCTGGGTGCTCATCATCATGATTTTAGCATCTTCGTCGTCCGATTCCGACGAACTCTTTCTATATGAATTATGTCAAGGTCCTTATTCCCATAGTCATCATCAGGCAAATGCATTGTTTACCTACAAATAAGCAAAAGAGTAAGGAAAATAGCTTGAACATTTCATTCGAAACACATAAAGGGCGATGTAATATGTCCAAAGTAGTAAGACATAACAAGGCGGCGTCCGTGATGGCAAAGACAACGGAGCTTTGGGTTGGAGCCTCCGGTTGCAGCATTGTGGGTTGAGGACAACAGCGAAGCTAGGAGCTAGGGTGGCACCGGATCTAGGAAGGGGCGGTGCAAACGAGGAAGAGGGCTGGTCTGACTAGGTTGGGGACAATTTGAAGAGAGTTCGGCTTGTCGGATCTGAGGTGATGGATGCATCCGAGCCTCTCCATATCCGTCCCACGTATGAGCTGGGATTGAGGGGTGTCAAATAGTCCAAATATTTGAGTTGGCTTTGCTAGGTCCGATTGGGTGACTTTTTCGATTCGGGCGGTGACCGGGTTGTCTGCTAGAAAATTTGGGGAAGATTTGACAGGTCCGATTATAGATGTTCTGGTCATTTTTTGAGATAAGATGAAAGAGAAAATTAGAATATTAACTAACATTTACATGGATAACAAACCGCTTAGGACATGTACCATGGAAGCATCATTTTGGTGTTGCCCCAGCATTTTCCAATGAATAAATGTGTTAGAGCATCTCCAGCCGTTCGGTGCCCCTAGGGACTGAAATATCGCCTCCTGGGGGCTAGCCGGCCAGGAAGCGGTAACACCCAACGCATAGCGGCCTTACTAGGACCAAACTCAATCTTTCCCTCCATCTTTTAATCAATTCACAAACGTGGTTGAAGGTCACACACCGTACATAGCCCTTTCATGCCTATACTTTTCTTGTTGTCTCTCTGCTTTTTCCTCTTTCGTCAGGCCCAACTCTTCTACAAGAACCAGACTATGCAAGCAGCACAATACTTCATGTCGGACCACCCGAGCCGACGTGGATAGCTGGGGCACCTGTCCACGGTGGACCATTCGTCATGCCCTTATTAGTTTATCTAGTGGGGCACTGCTTTGGAAAATTATATCGGTTTTTATGATAGCAAATGAGTTTAAGTAATCTGCTGGAGATGCACTTAATCACATCGACCCCATTCATTCATTCCCTAAAAGCTCCAAAACCATGTACATTCTCAACCTGGTCTTATGCTAATCAACAATTAATATGTGCGCGGTTGCTTGATGACATATGAATCACAGGTTTGCCCGACGCCAACAAAGGAGAAGAGCGAGATGATCCGGGTGGAGTATGACCTTGACAGCTCATCGAATCCGAGGTACATATTTGATAACATGCATCATAGAACCCATCCTTTTTTCTTTCCTTTAACTAGTCACACCAATTACCACCAAGCTAATCTTTTTGGCTTTGGCTGTATGGGATCTAGAAGCCATCGCAAGAGGTTTATAAGAACTGGCTCGTTGTTAACTAAGACCCTAATGATCGATAGGGTGTTTATTCCACGGAAACTTCATAGGTCGCAAAATAGTGTTGCAGATTGCCTGGCAAGGTATAGTCGCTCTGAGCGGGCTATGGCTGTGTGGCTCGACAGAGGACCCCCATATATTAAGGATATTTTGTCTAAGGATTGTAGCTCTACCATGCTGGAATAAAACCCTTTTGATCTCGCAAAAAAAACTACTCAAAGTATTTTAAGCTCGCTTTTGCTATTATTGGGCCATGTTTTTTTTCAGTTCAGTCACACCCCACCTTACTTTTGTGTGTTTGCTTCCATTTCCTTATATATGGTACTCCCTCCATTTCTTTTTAGTCTGCATATAATATTTGATCAAAGTCAAACTTTCTTAACTTTGACTAAGTTTATAAAAAAAGATTAAGATTAACAATATGAAATCAATATTGTTAGATGCATCATGAAATAAACTTTCATACCATATAGCTTTAGTATTGTAGATGTTAATATTTTTTTCTATAAAGTTGATCAAATTTTACAAAGTTTGACTTTGACCAAATCTTATATGCAGACTAAAAAGAAACGGAGAGAGTACAATATATTTTAGTCTCTTATCTTTGCATCTGTGTGCCTATGTGTGTTGCGCATGTGTGTGCATGCGTGCTGGTGATGTACGTGTATGCTCGTATTTGTGTGCGCCTACCTACCATGCGTGCACGCTTGTGTGAGTGTGTCACGCGCAATACCAATAAGAGATGTAATTCATCTTCGGCTTGCTCGGGTGTGTGTGCGCGCGTACTATGGGCATAAGATAAAAACGATCAATCTTGAAGGATACACGCAAGTTCAATGAAATGTGTGTCCTAATTGTATCGTCTGTCCAGAAGTTGCACTAGTATATGCTTGTTACTATATATAGTGAGAAAAGTGTAATTTCTGTGCAATATGTATGCAAGTTTTTATTCTCATATGTTTTTATTTTCGTTCTTTTTAGGGCAATACCCATTCCCTTAATTCATTCTTCCTTAGGGTTTTTTAGTTTTTGGTTTTAATATTAGGATAATTTGTGCAATTATCATTGTTGGATAATAACTTCTGGTCACCTAGCACATAGTCGCCCCCTTTTAAGTTTCACAGTGTTTAAGAAAAAATATTACCAAGTACAGTGCTGAATCAATATCACTAGAACTACGAACACATGTGTTTTTACTATGTGATGTATTTATTATGAATTATATAAATGTTAATATATTCCATTGTAAAGTTGAGCAAACTTAAAACAGCCTAAAAGGCTAAAACAGTTTGACTTAAGGCAAGATTCAGTGGGAATCTATTATAGATGAAGTGAGGGAATATGTTTTCCCTCAACGAATCTTTGAGAAAACAAATGTCATTAATGTTCTACCCTAAATGAATCTTCAAAATTAATGACTAGCTTAATTGTTGAAAGTAAACGTGATGTGGAAAATTATGTTTCGGTTGCAGCTTTCCGAAGGTGGTGATCGACGAGCCATATAGTGCGCCGACGCAGGACTACAAGAAGTATGACACCGTCCTACTAGTGGGGACCGGCGTTGGTGCCGCACCCATGATCTCCCTCGTCAAGGACATCGTCAACAACATGAAGCAACCCAACTGCAGGGATGGCGAATCTAGGACCACTCAAACTTGTCGTGCCTACTTCTACTGGATCACCCGGGAGCAAGGCTCCTTTGAGTGGTTCCGTGGATTCATGGACGAGATGGTGGAGACAGGGGATGAGGGTGTCATCGAGCTTCATAACTACTGTAGCAGCATCTACGAGGAGGGCGACACCCGGTCCGCGCTCATCTCCTTGCTCCAGTCCCTTAACCACGCCAAGCACGACATCGACATGGTCTCTGGTGCTCGCGTCAAGACCCACTTCGGCCGACCAAACTGGCGGGATGTCTATGAGCGTATCGCCCTCAGGCACCGTGAACAACGCGTTGGTCAGTATCAAAACTAAATACATACTTTGTGCGCATTGAACACCAAGAGTATTCAATAAACATCATTTTTTTTCGCACATTAGCACATATCGTTACGAGTTAGCGCTAACTCCGGTTCTTGGATCTCACAGGAGTATTCTACTGTGGCACGCCGGTGCTGACAAAAGAGCTGAGCGAGCTTGCCCATAATTTCTCGAGAAAGACAAGCACAAAGTTTGAGTTTTATAATGCGAACTTCTAGTTATGCAGATAACTCAGCCACAAGAAGTTTCTCTTTTTTGTGTGGGAAAGTGGAAGCATGTTATTTTTATACTTCGCCATCCAATAATGTATGATGTATTTCAATTCAATTAAGACAAGATTTTTGTGATGTATTAAAAATATTGAAATGTTAAACAAAGTTATTTATTTAAATAAATATGATTGATTTTCCTGCTTTTGGCTAGATTTTTCAAATGAATGAAAATTTTATGAGTTTCTAGATTTCTCCTAACCTTATTTAGAATTTAAACTTACGAGTTGGTTGACATAACTATCCAAAAACTTCAGTTGTGATTTTTTTTGGCGTACTTGTAATTTTGGTGTCTTGTTCGATTTTTTTTTCAAGGTTGGGAATTTTGCACTAGAAAACCATCATTAGCCAAATAAATACTCTGCTAATGATTTTTAACATGGATTTTTTTTCATATAGAACTTTATTGCATTTTTAGCTACTTATTAAATTTTTATTTTTTTAGAGGAACGCACGGCCACATTATTGGTATGCAATTGGTCTGCTGTGACATTCGAATGTAATCGGATCAGCCTGAAGTGTATCTCTTTTCTCTCTTTGGCATTATGACAAATACCTCGTGTGTGACGACTTCGGTTCCTGCTCGCTCGGTGCTTGGCCGTCTCCACCTAAATGTCCACCCACCAGCTCTTCTCCTGCTGCTTGATCTTAGAATTGTTCGGATGACGCTAGCTAGAACGTTGAGCACAATATCACTGTGTTAGGATAATAAAGATGTAGATGATGAACTATGGAGGCTCGCTATTTCTTAAAAAAAAACAAAAAAGAATCACAGGAGAGAGGCTCCAAAGCTGCTCGCCACAGCCCCGGATCTAGGATCCTGGCACCTAGCAGCGCCAGCAGATACTTTGAACACGACAGCTGCCTACAGCTGCAGGCTCTTCATTAGGGCGAAGTCCCGCAAAAGCGCCAGCTAGTACAAATTACTATAAAACACTCTCATCTAGCTAAAATAGTTTTTTTTTCTCATCTAGCTAAAATAGCTCCAGGGCGGGCGATGAAATCATCTAGGCTGCGAAGGAGGCAGGCTCGGTGGAGGCGAGACAGGTGTCGGCTGTTACAGACGTGATGGAACAGCAACAAGAGTTTTTATTTATTTTTTAAGTTAGAAACAAGAGTTTTGAGGGGAACGTAGTAATTAGTTTTTCGGACGTGTTTGGTTCAATCTGGTAACGTAAACATAATTGGTATTGGATGACAGGAGGTATCTGGAATGGGAAAATCTCAGTTTTGTTTGGTTCGGCTGTGTAGTAGAAAGAAACCCCTTAACAATGTTAGTGGTATCAGCTTATAAATGTCCACAAAAAATGCTTAAAATGACAGTTTTGATACACAAGCAAATCAGCTCAAAATTTCACAGAACCACTGGAAAATGCATTAAAATGCCAAATTTGATGCATAAGTAAAATCACAATTATTTTCACATGCACACGTACTAACTCATCAAACTAGCACATGATTTAAAAGTATTTTTTAGGGAAGTCCTGATCCAGGGATAGGAAGAGGTCCTGGTCGTCAGGCTCCGGTCCTAGATGAGCTCCCGGACGGGTCATTGGGTGGACTGGAGTAGTAGGTCATCGGGCAGACCTTCCCGAGCTCGAGGTCGTCGGCTGGCACATGATCTTGGATGAGCGGCACAGGATCTTGGACGAGCGGCACATGATCTTGGGGCGGGTGTTCGATGGATGCTGCTGGCGTCGGCAATGGATGCGGTCGGCGGCAAAGGGTTTGGTCGAGGGAATCAAGGGAGGTGGAGGGGTCGGGAGAAGATAGGGTTCAAGCGAGTGACACCGGTAATGTAATATGATTGCAGTGGGGGTGAGCGGTATCAGCTGAAAACAGGGGTGTGATTCATTTATGCTAGATTTAATTACGCCCCTTTCAAACAAACATGGATAACAGTATCAGTCAGCGATATCGGATTACGTACTAAAGACACCGAACCAAACATGTCTCTTGTTTTGAGGGGAACATCGTAATTAGTGTTTTTAGCCAAAATGTAGTAATTAGTTTTTTTAGAATATATTACCTCCGTCCTAATAAGTTTGTGCGTATCTTAATAAATTTAAAACAAGCTTTTTGGGACAGAGGGAGTAGTAATTAATGGTTAGCCATAGCTTAGTTTTTTTTTCGAGTGGGAGCCATAGCTTGAGTGGTTCCCATTCTGAGCGATGGTGGGCAAGATAAGCTCCCACGTAAACACCGTTTCTCTTTTTTTTTTGAGACATAAACACCGGTTCTCTTATTCCGTTGAGCCTTATCATGGGCCGATTTGTGTGTCGCGTCATGTGCGTACCATACTGCAATCATATTACATTACCGGTGCCACTCGCTTGAATGTGCAAACTCAAGGGTGCACCGCAACTCGCATTCAGCTTGACGGAAGAAACCCTCGCTGGGGTGTCTACAATAGTTGGGCCGGCCCATCGCGCACATTGAAGGAAAATGAGAATGAAAAGGTGTAGAACGCAAGGATCGATCACTGGTCCCAGGTATACCTGGCCATTTGTCTCAAAAAAAAGGTATACCTGGCCATGGCCGGGCCGGGTCAGGCTTGGGCCGGGCCCTAAAAAGCCCACGACAGAAAACTGAGGCCCATGCCCTCCCAGGCCCTACCATCGGGCCTACTTTTCAAGCCCAAGCCCGGCCCATCTGATAAAAAGCCCTGAAAAGCCCTTAGGGCTTAGGGCCATGGGCCGGGCCTCTTCCTTAAAATGCCAATATGCCAAGCCCAAGCCCGTCCAGGCTCTGCTGGTGGGCTCAAAAATCAGGCCCAAGCCCGGCCCATCTGATAAAAAGCCCTGAAAAGCCCTTAGGGCTTAGGGCCATGGGCCGGGCCTCTTCCTTAAAATGCCAATATGCCAAGCCCAAGCCCGTCCAGGCTCTGCTGGTGGGCTCAAAAATCAGGCCCAAGCCCGGCCCATGGGCAAGCCCATCGGGCCTAGGCCCTGGATTTTAGGGTCGGGCTTGGGTGGGCCGACAGGGCGGGCCGAAGATGGCCAGGACTAGTCCTAGGGATATAGACGTCGCTCCTAGCCACTCCACCCGCTTCCCGTAGGGGTTAGTAGTAATGGCGGGACCTACTTGAGGCGATTCCAGCTGGTTTTCTTCATTCTTTTCTTTTTATGTTTTCTTTTGTTTCTTTTCCTATTTTTTCAATCTTTTTGCATTTTTTTGTTCTTTTATCTTTGGTTTATTTTGTTTCTTTTTTGGTTTTCTTTCTTTTTTTGGTTTTCATTCTACATTTTTTGTATATGTCAAAAACATTTTTTCATACGTGTCTAACATTTTTACAATACAAATTTAATATGTTTTTAATATATGGTCAACATTTTTTGGTACATATTTTAACATTTTTAAATGCTTGATTAACAATTTTCAGATACAAGATTAACATTTTTTCACTACATGGTCAATATTTTTCTATACACACTTTTAAAAAATTCAAATGCTTGATTAACATTATTCAAGTACAAGATTAACATTTTCTAATACATGATCAACACTTTTTCTATGCACATTTAATATTTTTAAATGCATGGCTAGCATTTTTAAAATGCTTGCTTATATTTTTTCTGTTTCATTTTTTTGCCGTGTTTTCGACCTACATTTTCTAAGTTTTCGTTCTTATCATTATTTTTTATTTTTTTCACTGCATGAACTATTTTAATATCAATGAACTTACAAAACCGATGAACTTTTAAAAAAATATCCTGAACTTCTTTCCAAAATCGATGAACTTTTTCAAATACTTGAACTTTTTTTTCCCAAAATCCGAGAAAATTTGGAAGGTGTTGTATTAGAGGAATTTTACTGCACACGTTGCATACACAAAACTTCATTAACAGAGAAATTTTGTAACTAGAGGGTTGTGACCAATAGAATCGTCAATAGTTTTTCTTATTGTACTCCGGAATGACTAAGGAAATCATGCAAATTCTTTAATTTATGAAGATATTTCTAGTGGACTTGATGTATGGCCCAGCCAAATGTTTAGGAGTATGGTATTTATCTGTACATTGGTTTATGCATCCATACCTTTAATGGATTTCAGAGTTGTCATCATGATCATTTTTCTTGAAATGACCTATGCACCATGATATCCAATGGTTTTCTACTTGTTATTTTCCTTTCCAACTTAAAAAAATTGTGCTTTTCCTTGCGACCACCACGTTTTAGTACACTGAGCATTCGCATGCGCCTCAGATAGTGGCATTGTTGGGAGAGCCTGCTGTCCTTGATGAGAAGTTTATCATGCTTTTGAAGGTAATATGCCCTAGAGGCAATAATAAAGTTCTTATTTATTTCCTTATATCATGATAAATGTTTAT